>NC_057813.1:322291418-322419388 GCF_018294505.1 Triticum aestivum | reverse complement strand
GAAGAAGAAGAAGAAGAAGAAGAGGAAGAAGAAGAGGAAGAAGAAGAGGAAGAAGAAGAGGAAGAAGAAGAGGAAGAAGAAGAGGAAGAAGAAGAGGAAGAAGAAGAAGAAGAAGAAGAAGAAGAAGATAGGGGCAGTAGGGGCAGTAAGGCATGTATTGTATTGTTGCCATCGAGGATAAAAAGATGGGGTTTTCATCATATTGCTCGAGTTAATTTCGCTACATCATGTCATCTTAATTAATGCGTTACTCTGTTCCTCATGAACTTAATACTCCAGATGTAGGTAGGAGTCGGTCGATGCGTTACTCTGTTCCTCATGAACTTAATACTCCAGATGTAGGTAGTAATCGTTTCGGTCTACTTGACACGAACGCGATGCCTATATTTCATAATCATTGCCTTAGATATCGTCATAACTTTGCGCTTTTCTATTAATTCCTCGACAGTAATTTTTTCACACACTGTATTATTTGCTATCAAGACAGAAGACTCTAGTGAAACCAATGGCCCGGGGTCTATTTTCCATCATATAAGTTTCCGATCTACTATTCTGCAATCTTTTATTTTTAGACTCATAAACCAAAAATACCAAAAATATTTAATTTATCTTTTGTTTAGTTTCATCTATTTCTATTAGATCTCACTTTTGCAAGTGATCGTGAAGGGATTGACAACCCCTTTATCACGTTGGGTGCAAGTTGTTTGATTGTTTGTGCAGGTATTGGTGATTTGTGCATTGTATCCTACTGGATTGATACCTTGGTTATCTAACTGAGGGAAATACATATCTCTACTTTGCTTCATCACCCTTTCCTCTTAAAGGGGAAAACCAACGCAAGCTCAAGAAGTAGCAATGATCAGGCAAAGCATTATGCAATTGGAGAAGCCTCCTCCGAGCTTGTGGGAGACTGTCTTCTTCAATTTGTGCAAAGTTAAATATTTCCTGTAAGGCAGCTTGTTTCTTATGAGCAGGAAAATATTTTTTAGAGAAGTAATAAATCATATCCTAGGGACTACGCACACAACTTGGAGCAAGAGTATTGTACCATATCTTAGCATCACCCTTTAATGAGAACGGAAATAATTTGAGAATATAGTAATAGCGAATTTTATCCTCATGAGCAAAAAGGGTAGCTATATCATTCAGTTTAGTAAGGTGTTCCACAATAGTTTTAGTTTCAAAACCATGGAAAGGATCAGATTCAACCAAAGTAATTAACTCTTGGTTGATAGAGAATTCATAATCCTTATCATCAACAAAGATATGTGAAGTAGCAAACTTAGTATCACATTTCATTTAGCATTCAAAGGTTTGTCTTTCAGTTTGCATAATAATTTCTTAAGACCATCTCTATCATTGCAAGCAACAAAATCTAGGAGAGCTAGGTCTAATAGGTGTTTCAAGATTTTCAGTTTCAAGAACTTCATCGGTTTCAATGATCTCATCAGTTTCAGTAATTTCATTCTCTTTAGCTCTAGCAATTTGTTCATCAAGAAAATCACCTAGTGGCACACCATCATCAAGCAAGGTACTAGCATCATCATGAGTAGTGTTTGTAGAAGTAGTATCACCAATAAATTTTTATATATCAGGATTAATAGCATGTGGTGGTGTTGCAAGTCTACTCAAAACAGAAGGTGAATCAAGTGCAAAGTGTGATGGCAGTTCCTTACCTCCCCTCGTCCTAGAGGGAACGGTCTTGGTCTTTGTATCCTTCAGATTCTTCATAGTGATAAATTGATAATAATAATCCCAGTGACTCAACAAATATAGCTATGCTCCCCGACAACGGCACCATAAAAAGGTATTGATAACCCACAAGTATAGGGGATCGTAACAGTTTTCGAGGGTAGAGTATTCAACCCAAATTTATAGATTCGACACAAGGGGAGCCTAAGAATATTTCCAAGTATTAGCAGCTGATTTGTCAATTCAACCGCACTTAGAGATTAATTATCTGGATCAATATGATCATTAGCAAAGTAATATGATAGTTTTGATAGTAGTTGCAACAGTGATAGTAACAATAACAATGATAGCAATGATTTTGTAGAAGTTGTAACAGTAACAACAGCAGTAGCAACTTAGCAAGAACAATATATGGAAAATTCATAGGCATTGGATCGGTTAATTCATTGGATGATATTCATCATATAACAACCATAACCTAGGGCGATACGGCACTAGCTCCAGTTCATAAATATAATGTAGGCATGTATTCTGTAAATAGTCATATGTGCTTATGGAAAGAACTTGCATGACATCGTTTGTCCTACCCTCCCGTGGCAGCGGGGTCCATAAGGAAACTAAGGGATATTAAGGCCTATTTTAATAGAGAACCAAAACAAAGTATTAGCACATAGTGAATACATGAACTCCTCAAATTACGGTCATCACTAAAAAGTATCATGAATACTGCCACTCCGGGGTTTACGGATCATAACACGTAATAGGTGACTATAACTTGCAAGATTGGATCTAGAACGTAGATATAATGGTGATAACATAGATGGTTCAGATCTGAAATCATGGCACCCGGGCCCAAAGTGACAAGCATTAAGCATGGCAAAGTCATAACAACATCAATCTCAAAACATAATGGATACTAGGGATCAAGCCCTAACAAAACTAACTCGATTACATGACGAATCTCATCCAAGTCTGATGTCTACTATGCAACCTTCTTCTTGTAGACTCGTGTTGGGCCTCCAAGCACAGAGTTTTGTAGGACAGTAACAAATTTCCCTCAAGTGGATGACCTAAGGTTTATCAATCCATGGGAGGTGTAGTGTGAAGATGGTCTCTCTCAAACAACCCTGCAACCAAATAACAAAGAGTCTCTTGTGTCCCCAACACACACAATACAATGGTAAATTGTATAGGTGCACTAGTTCGGCGCAGAGATGGTGACACAAGTGTAATATGGATGGTAGATATAGGTTTTTGTAATCTGAAAATATAAAAACAGCAAGGTAACTAGTAACAAAAGTGAGTAAAAACGGTATTGCAATGCTTGAAAACAAGGCCTAGGGTTCATACTTTCACTAGTGCAAATTCTCTCAACAATGATAACATATTTGGATCACATAACAATCCCTCAACGTGCAACAAAGAATCACTCCAAAGTTTCTATCAGAGAACGTAGGACGAAAATGAGCATCAACCCCTATGCATAGATATCCCAATGTCACCTCGGGAATCCTCGAGTTGAGTGCCAAAACATACATCAATTGAATCAATAAAACATCCCATTATCACCACAGATATCCCACCGCAAGACATACATCAGGTGTTATCAAATCCAATAATCAATCCAACATAACGAAACCTCAAAGAGAAAGACTCAATTCAGCACAAGAAGGTTGAGGGGGAGAAACACGATATGATCCAACTATAATAACAAAGCTTGTGATACATCAAGATCGTGCCAAATAAAGAACACGAGAGAGTAATCAAACACATAGCTACTGGTACATATCATCAGCCCCTAGGCTGAAATACTCCCTCCTCATCATGGAGACTGCCAGGATGATGAAGATGGACACCGGTTATGGTTTCCCCCACCGGCAGGGTGCTGAAACGGGCTCCAGATTGGTTGTTCATGGCTGCAGAGGCTTGTGGTGGCGGAACTTTGGATCTAGGTTCCTTTTCGGGGTTTCTATATTTATAGGAATTTTTGGCGTCGGAAACAAGTCAGGGGGTTCCCGAGGAGTCCACAAGCCAAGCGGCGCGCCCCCACCCTTGTGGTTGCCTTGAGACTCTTCAGGCCCAACCCTGATGCTCCGTGTGCTTCTTCTGGTCCATAAAAAATCACGGTAAATTTTCAGCTCGTTCAGACTGTGTTTGATATTCCTTTTCTGTAAAACTCAAAAACAAGGAAAAAACATAAACTGGCACTGGATCTAGGTTAATAGGTTAGTCCCAAAAGAATATAAAATAGCATATTAATGCATATAAAACATTCGAAACAGATAATATAATAGCATGGAACAATCAAAAATTATAGATACGTTGGAGAAGTATCAAACTCTTCGCCGACCAGCAAGCCTGCGAAGGAATTACTCACTCCCGGTCGGGAGCATCATGGAATTGGCGATGGAGAAGGGTTGGTGATGACGAAGATCGAAGATCCCCCTCTCCGGATCCCCGAACGGACTCTAGATCTGGCCTCCCGATGAAGAACAGGAGGTGGCGGTGGCTCCTTCTCATGAAATGTGATAATTCTTTCTCCTCGGTTTTTTCTCCGAAAACAGGATTTTATAGCATCAGAAGTAGGGTCAGCGGGGCCACCAGGTGGGCACAACCCACCTGGCGCGCCAGGAGGAGGCGCGCACCATGGTGGGTTGTGCTCCCCCAGGGACCCCTGATACGTCTCCAACATATCTATAATTTTTGATTGTTCCATGTTGTTATATTATCATTCTTGGATGTTTTACAATCATTTATATCATTTTTTGGTACTAACCTATTGACATAGTGCCCAATGCCAATTGTTGTTTTCTGTTTGTTTTTTACATCGCAGGAAATCAATACCAAATGGAGTCCAAACGCAGCAAAACTTTTTGTGGATTTTTTCTTGACCAGAAGATACAAGATGGGTCATAGAAGTACCAGAGGGGTCATGTCGGTTCAATATCCGGAGTATCTCGTAGTAGGGGACCTAAGCTAGGCGTCTTGGAGCAATGGTAACATGAACACGGAGTTTTACCCAGCTTCGGGCTCTCTTGAAGAGATAATACCCTACATGCTGCTTTTGACTGTTTTGATATCGGTGTAGTACAGAGTACATGTATCTACCACGAGATGGTAGTAATGAATATGAGATTGTCTATTGACTAGCCTGGCCTCGGTTTATATAAGACACTGGAGGCCTAGGTTTTAGGAGAGTCCTTGTCTTGGGCGCCAAGTCTTGTGGAGTCTTCCTTGTCTGCGGCAGGAGCTGTCCGAACCGGCCCATGAGTATATGGCCATGGGGATCCTCGGCCCAATCTAACTGATCGGGAGACGACGTGGTGAGTACCCCCGAGTCCAGGACACCATCAGTAGCCCTCTGAACCGGTCTTGAAGTTGGGAACGCTCCTTGATTCTTCTGATCTATTCTTCATCTTCGATCGTCGGTCTTGAAAACTGGTTCAACAAATCTTCTCATCTTTGATCTTGAGGATCGCCAAAGTGCATCCGAAGAGTTTACATGTCGGGTATCCGAGGAGCCCCTTTAAGTTTCCGGCCTTTATCAATGCCTTGTTATTTTTATGCCACACATCGGGTTTGAAGTTGTTCCCGGGCAGCAGCATCCTCTTGCGTCCGAGCTCCAACGCCGGACTGCATTCGAGGTATCTTTAGCAGTCGAGCACCAATGTCGGACCGCTTCCGAGCTCCAACCCTGGAATGTATTCGAGCTCCAACGTCGGACTATGTCCAAGCTCCAACGCCGGACTATGTCCAAGCTCCAATGTCGGACTATATCCGAGCTCCAACGCCGGACTATATTCGAGGTGTCATAGATCACCTTGGTTCAAAAAAGTTGAAGGAGTTTAGCCGAGCTTAATGCCAGAAATACCCTGGGAGCCAGCCACTGGCGTCCGAGCTTTATGTCGGACTGCTTCTAGGGTGTCTATTGTAGTCGAGCACCAACGCCGGACTGTATCTGAGGTGGTGCACCACCTCGACCATGGGCTGATTTTCATGAATTTAATTCCATATTATGCAATATAATCTATGCCGAGATGTATAGCCAGTAGCCCTCAAGGTGCATGCTGACCTAATATCCGGGATGCACCTGAAGGAAAAAAATCAAACCGCTGACCCAAGTAGCCCGTGAGACTCAGGTCGATTCATAAAATTAGCCTGAGGATCAATTCCCATCTCGGCAGCATACTTAGGAATAGAAACGCGGTGTGCAAAGTCCTCGAGACTCAGGTTGGGTCCGGCTGACCATCCTGAGGATAATAATCCCCTTGAAAACTATATTGCACTTTAAATTTTCTGCATTGGATTGTCAATGCAGTAGCCCCCGAGTCACTGGTCGGGTGGAAACACCAGATTAGGGGATCTATGTACCCCTTCAATATTCGTAAATGATAAACACGAAGCCCAGTAGCCCCCGTGATGCGGAGCATCCTTCCATCATCCCCATGGACTCTACTTCAACCACACTTGCTCCAAGAGGACCCATGACAAGGGCCCGAGCATGTGCCATCCAATCCGAGGTTAACTCTCTCCTTGTTGAATTTCCCTTTGACCCATTTGAGACATGGCTACTACCTCAAACGGAGACACTTTGTGTGCTCAGGTACCATGAAAGCAGCCAAGGAGAAGGAGTGGTGCAAGATGGACATCAAGATCAAGGAGGCATTCCACCCAGCCTGGAAGGACCGGTACAACCGCCCAACCACCGCCCGGGCGGAACAACCGGCCAGCCACCGCCCAACAACCGGCCGCTATTCTGTGAGCAAGCGGTGCAAGACCAGTACAGCACCGGTTCTACCGGTTTCTGCCCGAAGACCGGAACAACCGCCCCAACCCCCGGTACAACCACTGGCTCCTTCGCCGCCCACCTCCAGAAGCTAGTGCCCGACCTCCCAGCGGTAGTACCGCCTTCCTCGACCGGAACTACCGCCCCTCATGAGCTCTCAGCGGTACTACCGCCCCCCTGACTGGTACTACCGGCCTGCCTGCGTGCAGTGCACTTACCTCTTCATGGCTTATCACTATATATACTCGTCTCCTAGCTTCGTATTAGGGTTAGCACTGGATTAGCTCATATTTGTGAGAGAGCCTTTGCTCATCCAGTTGGATACTTCTCCTCGGAGTTCAGGACCTCTTCGGAGAAGATCCCCCAAGCGGATTCAAGACCCCCATCATGGGAAGATCCCCTCGTGGATTCAAGACCTCCGTTAGGAGATGAACTGTCCTTTGTATCCTTACCTTTGTTGATTGTGGATCATATGCATCTCTTTGTGTTCAGTGATCTAGCACTCGTGTGATCTATGCTTTGTCGGTTTCGTGATCCTCTCTCGTCCTCCCCGTGATTTGCCCTTTGTGCTTCCGCGTGTTCTTCGTGTTTCTCCCGTGGGATCCCTCCAAACGTGAAAGATCGACCAACTAGGCTTTTGCCCTACATCATCTTGGTATCATGAGCCACGTTGATCACGTTTTTGGAGCCCCTACCCGTGTTTTCTAGCTTGATTTTGTTGTTTTCGTCCTAAATTCAAAAATCCCCACCAAAAATAGCCCCAAATTTTTTTGTGATTTGTTGGTTTGATGATGTTTTGTTGATTTTGATCCGTGGATTTGCTTGGTTTCAAGTGGATCTAGCATTCCCCCAAGTTTCCCCTCTTCTCATCCACGAAATCCATCCAATTTTGGCCCCAAAATCATCCATTTCCGCCACAAAATCGCGTCCAGTTTCGTGCTGTGTCGAATCCCGACATGAGCGGTACAACCGCCCCTCCGAGCGGTACCACCGCTGAGTACCACAAGCGGTACAACCGGCCATCCGAGCGGTACTACCGCCCAGGCCAATTTCAGCACTATGAGTCTCACCATTTCCATCCACCTCGACCTTTCACTTCCACCGTTGTTGTTTTGGTCTTTGAGAATTTTAGTTGTGGTTCCCGTGTCCTATTGTGTTTCGGCTATATAGGTACGGTTCGACGTCAACATCACCACCGCTCATCATCGTCAAGGACGGTAACCTCGACGACATCTTTGTCATCTCTTGCAATTGCATTGATAACCACATAGCCTTACTTTTGCGTTGCTTACCCATCAAGACTAGCCTTTGAGTATTGCTGGCTACGTGACTTGTGCACATTAGTGATCATACAACATAGCATACATATCATACCATAGTGGTGCATATCTTGAGATCAACTTGTGTGTCACAAAGTTGTCATAGCATACGCAATTGCTATCTTGGTTCGTGAAGTTGTGCATGAGAAAAGAGCTCAAAAGTGAAGAGCCGCCCAAGCTTTTAAGCAAAAGAGAAAGATAAGCAAAGAGCTTATAAGCGAGAACCATAGCATCATACAACATTAAGATTGTCATATCCGATCATCTTGGATCATAGCACCGAAATATCATACATATAGCATACTTGGGATAGAGATTGTAGCATTTTTGTCTAGTAGGTCATGCACAAGTTTGCGTATCCGCCTATTGTGCAATCGTGCTAGCGTCTCTCTAGTATTGTGCAATAAGAGCATTTCGTGGTTTCCACATTTTGGCTCACTTTTGGTTTGCACAATCCCACTTATCTATTTGCGTGTGTGTTTCCGTGTACCATTACTTACTTGGTCTACTTGTTACATTTGCGAATTTGCGAATCTTTTTCAACATCTTTGAGTCAAACTAACGATTGCAATCAATTTTGTGCCACCATCCTAACCAAGCTCCACCATAAGCTTTTACTTGTGTAGGTGTGAGAACCGACAAGAATTGGTACCAACAGTGCTATTTCATTGTCCGCATTTGAGTGAACTTGATTCATCTTCAACATCGGTCAAGGTACATTTGGTACACGTTCTTTTCCTTCTACCACTTACATTTTGCTTGGTATGATGGATAGGCCAAGTTCTTCTACAAATCCACCTCTCATCGAGAACGGCGATGACATGTCATCATTCGTCACAAAGAGCCACCTCTTTGGTGCTCAAAGCGCGTTACACCAAGAGCAACAAGCTATGAGCGACCGCATCGACAACCTCGCCACCGACTTGCGACTCTCCGAGCAACGTACAAGAGACTACTTCGATGACAAGTTCGACTCTCACAAGCAAGAAAATGATGCAAGAATGGACGAGATCCGCGCCTTGATGAGGAACCGACATCATTCCACTTCTTCCTCCTCAAGACGGAGCCGCTCGAGTCGACACCCCGATGACACCTTCTCCGGCTCAAGTACACCGTCTTCGACAATTCTTCGACGAGCCGCGCATCAAGACCGTCATGCACCTCGCAACCCGCTACATGACAAGCATTCACAAGAGCAAGACGATGAGCAAGTCCCTCGTCCTCAATCAAACCAAGTGGCTTTTTCTCAAGCTCAAGAACGGCAACGACTTCGGCGCCAAGAAGAAGAATGAGCGCGTCTACACCAAGAAGAACAAGACGCCGAGGCTCAACGTCTTCAACAACAACTCATCGACAACGGTCAGGTACGTGAAAGCTTAAGCCCATGTGCCGTTCCCGTTATCCTTGTACCTAAACCCGATGGCAGTTTTCGCTTGTGTTCCGATTGTAGAGCCATAAACGCCATCACTGTTCGTTATAGGCACCCCATTCCTCGCTTAGATGATATGCTTGATGAACTTAGTGGAGCCAACTTTTTCTCAAAAGTAGATCTTAAAAGTGGCTATTATCAAATCCGCATTCAAGAAGGTGATGAATGGAAAACCGCTTTCAAAACCAAATTTGGCTTATATGAGTGGTTAGTGATGCCTATGGGTTTGTCGGAAGCACCCGGAACATTCGTGCGTCTTATGCATCATGTACTTAGACCTTACATTGGAGTCTTCGTTGTGGTTTACTTTGATGATATCCTTGTGTTTAGTAAAACCATGAAAGAGCATATTAATCATGTTAAATCTGTGTTGCAAACTCTTCGCAAGGAACGCCTTTATGCAAACTTGAAAAAATGCACTTTCGGCGTTGACAAAGTGGTTTTCCTGGGTTTTGTTGTCTCTTCCAGGGGTGTCCATGTTGATGAAACTAAAATTGAAGCAATTAAAACTTGGCCCCAACCCACCAATTTGCAACAAGTGAGAAGTTTTCTTGGTCTCATAGGATTTTATCGTCGCTTTGTGAAAAACTTTAGCACAATTGCCGCTCCTTTACATGCTTTGAGTAAGAAGAATGCTCCTTTTGTTTGGGGATCTTTGCAATCCACCGCTTTTGATGAACTCAAGTCTTTGCTTACTCATGCTCCGATTCTTGCTTTCCCAATTTTGACAAAACTTTTGAGGTTCATTGTGATGCAAGTGGTACCGGAATTGACGGAGTTTTGATGCAAGAAAAACGAGCCATTGCTTATTTTAGTGAAAAACTCTCCGGTGCTCAACTTAATTATCCCATCTATGACAAAGAATTGTATGCTTTAGTGCGTGTGCTACATGTTTGGGAACATTATCTTAGACCTAATGAATTTGTCATCCATACCGATCATGAAACGCTTAAGTACTTAAAAGGTCAAACTAAATTGAACAAGCGTCATGCCAAATGGAGTGAATTCATTGAATCTTTTCCTTATGTGATCAAGTACATTAAGGGTAAAGAAAATGTTGTTGCGGATGCGCTTTCACGCATATGCATGCTTGTCACTCAACTTGAGTTGAATGTTATTGGTTTTGAGCATATAAAAGACTTGTATGAGCATGATCCTTCTTTTGCTACTACTTACGCTAAGTGTTTGACACACACGTCTTGGGAATGATACTACATAAAGGATGATTATCTTATGAGAGCTAACAAACTTTGCATTCCCGAGTCTTCCCTTCGTTTGCTCCTTTTGCAAGAGGCTCATGGAGGCGAACTTATGGGACACTTTGAACGCGACAAGACTTTCGTCACGCTCTCCAAGAACTACTTTTGGCCCAAGATGTTTCGTGATGTCTCACGCTTCACCAACCGTTGCTCTACATGTCGCAAAGCTAAGTCAAAAGCTCAATCCCATGGTCTTTACATGCCCCTTCCCATTCCTTACCAACCTTGGGAAGACATTAGCATGGATTCTATACTTGGTTTACCTAGAACTCAAAATGGCAAGGATTCCGTCTTTGTTGTTGTGGACAAATTTTCTAAGATGGCACATTTGATTCCTTGCAACAAGATAGACAATGCTTCACATATTGCAAATCTCTTTTGTAGGGACATCTTGCGACTTCATGGATTGCCAAAGACGATCGTCTCCGACCGTGAGGTCAAGTTCTTGAGTTACTTTTGGAAGACGCTATGCGCCAAGCTCGGAATCAAGCTCTTGTTATCATCCGCATACCATCCTCAAACCGACGGCCAAACGGAGGTGACGAACCGGACACTATCCACTCTACTTCACGTGTTGATCAAGAAGAACATCAAGGAGTGGGAGGCGTGTCTACCCATCGCCGAGTACGCCTACAACCGTGCAAGACATTCGACTACCGGCAAGTCCCCTTTCGAGGTCGTCTACGGCTTCAACCCGTTGTCACCATTGGACATTCTACCTCTTCCTCTACAAGAGCACACCAACATGGATGCGAGTGCACGGGCAAGCTACATCAAGAAGATGCATGAGGATACAAGACACACCATCGAGCGCCAAGTACAACGACTAGCGACCAAGCTCAACATCAACAAGCAACCCATGGTATTCAACGTTGGTGATCTCGTGTGGCTACACCTTCGCAAGGACCGCTTCCCCAACGAACGCAAGTCTAAGCTTCTCCCTCGAGCCGACGGACCCTTCAAGGTGCTAGCACGCTACAACGACAATGCCTACAAGATTGAACTCCCATGAGACAAGTACACCGTGAGCGACATCTTCAACGTCAAAGACCTCTCGCCTTTCCATGGTGATGCAGATTTTGATCCGAGGTCAGATCTTTCCCAAGGGAGGGGAGATGATGCGGAGCATCCTTCCATCATCCCCATGGACTCTACTTCGACCACACTTGCTCCAAGAGGACCCTTGACAAGAGCCCGAGCACGTGCCATCCAATCCGAGGTTAACTCTCTCCTTGTTGAATTTCCCTTTGACCCATTTGAGACATGGCTACTACCTCAAACGGAGACACTTTGTGTGCTCAGGTACCATGAAAGCAACCAAGGAGAAGGAGTGGTGCAAGATGTACATCAAGATCAAGGAGGCATTCCACCCAGCCTGGGAGGACCGGTACAACCGCCCAACCACTGCCCGGGCGGAACAATCGGCCAGCCACCGCCCAACAACCGGCCGCTATTTTGTGAGCAAGCGGTGCAAGGCCGGTACAGCACCGGTTCTACCAGTTTCTGCCCGAAGACCGGAACAACCGCCCCGACCCCCGGTACAACTGCTGGCTCCTTCGCCGCCCACCTCCAGAAGCTAGTGCCCGATCTCCCAGCGGTAGTGCCGCCTTCCTCGACCGGAACTACCGCCCCTCATGAGCTCTCAGCGGTACTACCGGCCCCCTGACCGGTACTACCGGCCTGCCTGCGTGCAGTGCACTTACCTCTTCGTGGCTTATCACTATATATACTCGTCTCCTAGCTTCGTATTAGGGTTAGCACTGGATTAGCTCATATTTGTGAGAGAGAGCCTTTGCTCATCCACTTGGATACTTCTCCTCGGAGTTCAGGACCTCTTCGGAGAAGATCCCCCAAGCGGATTCAAGACCCCCATCGTGGGAAGATCCCCTCGTGGATTCAAGACCTCCGTTAGGAGATGAACTGTCCTTTGTATCCTTACTATTGTTGATTGTGGATCATATGCATCTCTTTGTGTTCGGTGATCTAGCACTCGTGTGATCTATTCTTTGTCGGTTTCGTGATCCGCTCTCGTCCTCCCCGTGATTTCCCCTTTGTGCTTCCGCGTGTTCTTCGTGTTTCTCCCATGGGATCCCTCCAAACGTGAAAGATCGACCAACTAGGGTTTTGCCCTACATCACCCCGAGCCTTAATGTGGGCACGGGTGGCCGAATTAAGGATCGATGTCCGAAGTAAAATCACAAATTATGTGTAATGATTCTACATACCAAGTACTCTACATCATTAATACTCGAATCCACATTGTACAAAACTTTGTTGACCGGCCATCGGCTTCAACCTCCTTGGCCAGTAGCCGGGGAGTGTTTGTCACACTTTATAAAGCCTTGACAAGGGCAAAGATTTACGACAAACAAGGCAATCCGGCCATACGGTTTTATAAACAAAGGTACGCGGAGAGATATGTTATATTACTTTATAATGTAAGAAACATCTTCCAAAGAAAATAATCCCGCTATCGGTTTCTTTCTTTGGGTTGTCATGCCAACCATGATCATGAAACCATGTCTCCGATCAATGCAGGAGAAAATATTGAGGATTTAGTTAGGGGAAAGTTCCCAAACTCTATGGTATTAATGAACCACAATTTTCACTTCCGTCATTGCCGACCAATGTGATACTTTAAGATTGCTAGCTTTTGGCTTCACCCAGTCTGAGGTACTAACTCGGATGACCCGGCAGTAACAATCATAGAGGTGCTCCCTTTACCGCCTAGCCGAACAATCGGGAACGTAGGAGTAAGCATAGGAGCCAGGCAACCCAGCTTGGCCAAAATCTTAAGTCAAATTGATGCATATTTATGGCTTTATAACGATGATTACGGAAGGCAAACCTTGTATATTAAATAATGACACTTATTATAAAACAGCTCATATAAATTTAAGAGCCCCCAAGTGACTTGGGTAAAAGAATTTATGTATAATGAGTGTATGTATCGAAGTACATGTATCTTATCTGTGTTCACCCAAACTTTATACGCGTCTTAACCGACTGTCGTCTTCTCCCTCTTCGGTCAAGGACCAAAAAGTGTTATGTACTCCACCTGTCGAGAATATCGACGGTGTTTCCGATAACCAGGCAATCAGGCCATAAGGTTGTAACAGACAAAGCGCGCTCAGGGAACTTATGCTACGACGAAGTGTAAGAAGCATCTTCGAAGAAAATAGTACCCCCACCGATACCTTTCTTTGGTTGCTCATTATTATAGTGAGACTTGTGCAATAGATTTTTTGTACTCATGAGTTCCGTTGTGTGCCGACCATTATTCAAAACAGTAAGAGCGCTAGCTTTCGGCTTCACCCAGTCTGAGGTCCGGCTCGGATGACCCGATCGTGACAATCGCAGAGGTGCTCCCTTTACTCCCTAGCTGAACAATCGGGAACATAGGGGTAAGCACAGGAGCCAGCAAACCCAGCTTGCGGAACACTTAGGTCAATATGGTGCATATTGTGGCGTAATACACGAACAAGGAACCAAGACGTACAAGTATAATCATATGCAAGAGGAAAGGCTTCACAAAGGAAGCCCCCAAATAAATGGGGTATTTGAATTTGTGTGTCACAAACAAAGTTATGACAAGGAATTTTTTCGCAAACAACTTTTTGCCAAAACAGCATAATGCTTGGTCGAACCGGACAAAATTTACAACTGAAAGGTTTTGAGCATGAAAGCGACTTAGCTGGTTAATGTGCTCGGTGTTGATGACGCGGTCCGAGCTTGATGCGGGACAAGGTCCCAGCCCCCGAGCCGGTCTCGAGGTGGCGGAGCAGGCCTGCAGTATGATTCCGAAGTCCCTGACATGGGTTAATGAAGTGATGACGAAGCCCCAGTCCAGCCAAGGTGAGATGGTACATCGGTACACCGAGGTGACAGTGCTGCCGGACCCGGATCATTTATCTGTGCACGAATCATTTATCTATGCACGGATCATTTATCTGCGCACGGAAAATAGTGCAAGCTGGAGATAATAGTAATAATAAATTAAAAAAATTAGTTGCATAATTAATAGTTTATGCAAAGTGAGTAATAAAAGAAATATGGCCCGTGTGCCGAACACTCGATGAGGTAGAGCTCTCTCAACGATGCCGAAGTCCTCGAGGCAACCGAACATGTCGGTATGACAATTCGACCAACAAGATGATCACGCGAGCCAATTTATGCCGATTGGAACGACGACGTCATCTTGCTGAAGTGACCGCGTGACGCAGTCGAAGTCGATTACCTACACATGTAAAATAGTGTAGTCCGAAAATAAAAAATCTTCCACTTAATTGACATAAGTGAAGTAAAAAATTGAATATATATGGCCTGGGCGACAAGGTCAGCCCGGCGAAGCGGCAATGCGGAAAAGATGACATAGGGACACGCGCTGACGCGACGCAATGACTTGGTCGACGCAGGCGGGACGACGACATCGGCTTGCCGAGGTGTTAGCGCGGCCAACCTAAATAGATTGCCTGCACGCACAACGTAGTGCAACCAAGAAATAATAATAATGAAAAAAAGGGGCATAATTAATTTATGCGAAGTAAAAAAAAGTTTGGTAAATATGGCCTGAGCGTTGAGGCTAGCTCGATGGTATGAGGGTGTTGTGGTGTGGCGATGTCGACACAGGTCGGCCAACCTCAGTGACGGTGAGACGCCGGCTAGACCGACGTCGTGCACAAGTGTCGACAAAATACCCCTGCAAAAATAATGCATTGCAAAACAACAGAAAATATTATGTGTGAAATAATTTTGGAAGCTAACCGAATAGTTAGGAAAAATAAAACCTGTTCGGCGGCGATGACCCGGACTGAAGCAAATGGACGAACTGATCCGTGCTGAGCATGTAAGAAAAAAAGGGGAGAAACAAGTCTCCCTGTGGGTGCTGCCATCGAGCCGAGCTCTGATCGGTGCACTGCTCCGCACTATCCCTTCGGCTGGATCACCCGTGGGCCAGATTGAGGTCGGATCCGATGTATTGCCAAGCAGAAGACGCGAAGATAGGCCGCACTGTGGTTTGATGTCTTGTGAAGCAATCAACAGATGATGTAGTAATCAACATCAAATCTGAATCAAACAAGCCGGAGGAGGTATAGCATCTCATGCAAGCGTTAGTACATACTGGTATGATATTAGTTTCCATGCAAGGGTCAAATCAATCTAGTACAAGAAAAAGAATGCACGGAAGACAGACGACAAGACAAAAGCATAAGCTGCCTTCAGTATTTGATTAAATAAACAAAAGGGAGATGAAGGATTAAGTCTCCCTACGAGTTGCCGTATGGCCGAATTTTTGCCGGCCCTGGCATGCTGGTGCATGCGTGATCTCCTGGGCTGGAACGCCGCCGGTCGGATCGCCACACGTCTTTTATTGCGCTAACCTAGATCGAGGCTGCAAACTCCAGGCTCTTGTTTGCATGCTGGCACTATTCGGATCCGGAGTACCGTCCCGCGGCGAACACGGCTGTCGTTGTTGAAATTTTCTCAATTCTGATATGCCAAAACAAATAAAAGGCAGTGACAAGTAAGAACTGCCACGAAAAGATTCTCTTTGGTTTCTACACGAGCTAGTATTTTGGATTACTAGAATTCAACCACGTCCAGGACACTGTACCGCAAAACTAGTAGTCAATTGGATTAGTATACTAGTACTCAATTATGTGAAGCAGTAAGATTTTAGGTCCATGCACTTTTTAGCAAAGGTAGCACAGGGCTGGCGGTCAAGCAGGGGTGAATTAAAAAAAAGGAAAGGAAACGAATCTCCCTGGTGTGTGCGTTCCATCAGACTGATTTGATCGGCCGATGTGCACAGTTGCCACTCGTCAGCACTACTGGTCAAGGGTGGCTCCTTGGCTAGGGCGCCACTTGATGGATTTTCCATTGCCTCCGTGCTCATTTTTCCGATGCCTCCACGACGCGCCGACTCCGCTACAGCGGAGATCGGATCTGCTGTATTATCATAGGTCGCACACTTTTTGTATGATCTTGATTTGACTGCAAACAGGGTATCCCGAGGCAGTAGTCATAATTTACAATAAAGATAGTCTATACAGAACACATGTAATTGAAAAAATATCACCTGATCATCCCATCGATCCGTGTCGATCACCCAGCAGGCTCTCAATGAAAGCACCAATGTCGGTTCAATATCCGGCGTATCTCGTAGTAGGGGTCCTAAGCTAGGCGTCTTGGAGCGATGGTAACATGAACACGGGGTTTTACCTAGCTTCGGGCTCTCTTGAAGAGATAATACCCTACATGCTGCTTTTGATTGTTTTGATATGGGTGTAGTACAGAGTACATGTATCTACCACGAGATGGTAGTAATGAATATGAGATTGTATATTGATTAGCCTGGCCTCAGTTTATATAAGACACCAGAGGCCTCGGGTTTAGGAGAGTCCTTGTCTTGGGCGCCAAGTCTTGTGGAGTCTTCCTTGTATGCGGCAGGAGCTGTCCGAACTGGCCCATGAGTATACGGCCATGGGGGTCCTCTGCCCAATCTAACTAATCGGGAGACGACGTGGTGAGTACCCCCTGGTCCAGGACACCGTCAGGGCACGACCCACCAGGGCGTCCCTAGGGGCCCAGAAGCACCCAGGTGGGTTATGCCCACCTTGGTGGCCTCCCGCACCGCCTCTTCGCTCTATAAATACCCCAATATTCCAGAAACGCTAGGGGAGTCGACAAAAATCAATTCCAGCCGCCGCAAGTTCCAAAACCACCAGATCCAATCTAAACACCATCACGGAGGGGTTCATCATCCTCACTGGTGCCTCTCCGATGATGCGTTAGTAGTTCATTGTAGACCTACGGGTCCGTTGTCAGTAGCTAGATGGGTTAATCTCTCTCTCTTGATTCTCAATACAATGGTCTCTTGGAGATCCATATTATGTAACTCTTTTTACTGCGTGTTTGTTGGGATCAGATGAACTTTGAGTTTACGATCAGATCTGTGTTTTTATCATGTAAGTTATTTGAGTCTTCTTTTGATCTCTTATATGCATGATTGCGTATAGCCTCGTATTTCTTCTGTGATATTTGGGTTTTGTTTGGCCAACTTGATCTATTTATCTTGCAATGGGAAGAGGTGCTTTGTGATGGGTTCAGTCTTATGGTGCTTGATCCTAGTGACAAAAGGGGAACCGACACGTATATATCATTGCTATTAAGGATAACAAGATGGGGTCTATTTCTACATAAATAGATCTTGTCTACATCATGTCATCGTTCTTATTGCATTACTCCATCTTTTCCATGAACTTAATACACTAGATGCATGCTGGATAGCGGTCGATGTGTGGAGTAATAGTAGCAGATGCAGGTAGGAGTCGGTCTACTAATCTGGGATGTGATGCCTATATAATGGTCATTGCATGGATATCATCATGAGTATTTTAAGTTCTATCAATTTCCCAACAATAATTTGTTTATCCACTGTTTGCTATTTTTCTCGAGAGAAGCCACTAGTGAATCTACGGCCCCCAGGTCTCTTCTTTAATATATTTTCCTTCCCGATCTATTTTTATTTGCTTTTATTTTCAGATCTATTAATCCAAAAATACAAAAATACCTTGCTTCAATTTTCAGTAATTCATTTTATCACGCGTTCCCGCGAGATCTATTTATCCAATCTACTACAATTTTTTCTACCTTTTTACCCGTGAGGGATTGACAACCCCTCTCTTATGTCGAGTTGCAAGTATTTGTTCTTTGTGTGCAGGAGTTGTTTACGTGGTGTTGCATGGTTCTCCTACTGGTTCGATAACCTTCATCTCATCACTGGGGGAAATACCTACCGTTGCTGTGTTGCATCATCCCTTCCTCTTTGGGGAAATACCGATGTAGTTCAAGCAAACATCAAAAGGAATTTCTGGCGCCATTGCCAGGGAGACATCATCAACATCAACTAGGTTCCTAATCACAAATCTCATCTCCTTGCAATTTACATTATTTGCTATTTGCCTCTCGTTTTCCTCTCCCCCACTTCACAAAAATTTGCAGTTTTATTCGCCCTTTTTTCGTTCGCCATTTTCTCGTCAGATCTATCTTTTCGCTTGGTATGGAAGAAACAGATGATGGCCTAACTCCTAGAATTGAGCCAATGGGTAATCTGGATGCCAAAACTTTTGTCTTGTGGTAGGGGAATTTTATGGGAAAAGAACATATCCAAGAATTTTTCAATTGTGCTAGAAAATTAAGTCTTGATGATGCTCCTATACTTAAAAAGACTATCTCTTATGCGGAAGCTATTTCAGCACTAGTTCTGAAACTTGAAAATAAATTTATATGTACTCATCCTACTTTGCAAAGAATTGTAAAGCTAAAAGTTAGTCACTCTTGTTCTGATGAATGAATTTGACTATGTAATACGGAAGCTAGGGAAATCTTTGATTTTTATGGTACGAATCGTGAAAAACCCGTGATTGATGAAATTCTTATAAAGTGATTATGTGTTGAGACATTTGCTTGGGAATAATCAAATCTTTGATGAGAATCTTAGAAAGCAAGTCCCTGTTTTAGACATGATCCAATAAGTATTCAATGATATTGATCAACACTATTCTTGGATTGCTGTTGGAAATCAAAAGGGTTATGATGATAAGCAACTTGATAGTGCTAAGCTTTCCATGGATAATCTGTTTTATATTTTATTTGTAAAACCCCTTGACAAAAATACCCCCAAGGAAAACAAGGACAAAAATGACAAAACTTAGATCCTTCACATTATGCCTAGCTAGGGGCGTAAAATGATAGCGTTCGTTGGGTGGCAACCCAACTTGTATCTTTTTCCTTTTTGGTTTTCTTGATGTTTTCAATAAAATACCGAATTATTCCTCTGATTAGATGTGTTTTGGTGGTTTAAATTAGTGTTTGTGCCAAGCAAGGCCTTGGGGATGATTTGGGCGAGAGTTGATTTGATCTTGCTGAAAAATAGAAACTTTCACGCTCATGAAATTATTTCCCATTTTTAACAGATGATTTCTTTTCAGTTGATTCTTTTTGTAGAAGGTTAATAAACAAATTGTAAACGTTTTCCTATTTTTTTAGAATTTATGGAGTTACAGAAGTATTGTAAATATCGAGATTGCTATAGACTGTTCTGGTTTTGACAGATTCTGTTTTCTTTGCGTTGTGTGCTTTGTTTTGATGATTCAATGGTTTTCTTTGAAGAGTTTTTCCCATAGAAAAGTTGGCATATAGTAGATATAATGCAAAAATAAAATATGAATGGGTTTGCAATAGTACATATAGTAGTGGTTTGCTTTATTATACTAACGGGTCTCACGAAGGTTTTGTTGAGTTTTGTGTGATATTACGATGGATGAAGGAATATGGATTAGCAAAAAGCTAAGCTTGGGGAGGCCCGAGGCACCCCAAGATAGCATTCAAGAAGTAGCAAGCAACTAAGCTTGGGGATGCACCCCATGGCATCCCCTCTTTCTTCTAACAACCATCGGTATTTTACATGGAGCTATATTTTTATTCGTCACATATTATGAGTTTTTGCTTTGAGTGTCTTGTATGATATGAGTCTTTGCTTGATTTGCTTCATGTTTTAAGTATTGAATCCTTACTGGACACACCTTTTTGAGAGAGCCAAAAATTATGCTATGCTTGCTCTTATGCTTCACTTAAATTTTCAAAGCCATGGAATTGCTCTATTGCTTCACTTATATCTTTTTGAGCACGGTATGCTTTGCTATTTTTGAAGAAATGCTCTCATGCTTCACTTAGATTTATTTGGGAGTTAGTAAATTATTTTTTAGAAATTCTCTCTTGCTTCACTTAAGTTATTTTGAGAGAAAGAAATATTATGCTCATGTTCTTCACTTAAATTTGTTTGAGCTTATTAAAAGCAACATATGAAATTAGTCCCGAAGTGATGGATATCCAAGGAGGATATAATAAAAACTTTCATGAAGATCATTGGACAAAATAAACTTTGTTCTTTGTAATGGTTTTGAGATATGACGATATGATATGTGAGTCATGTTGATGAGTAATTATGCTTTAGTAAGAATATTGGTGTTAAGGTTTGTGATTCCCTATGCAAGCACGAAAGTCAATAGTTATGCAATGAAATTACATCCTACTTATAGTGCATTATTCGGTGTTAGTTATGCTTAATGCTCGCTTATGATATTTTTCGTTTCTTGGTTGGACACTTCTCAATCTTTTTGCTAGCCGTCATTTGCACAAGTATAATCACTACTTGTGCAACCAAAACACTTGAAACCAGTTTTGCCATATGAGTCCACTATACCTACCTATATGCGGTATTTCTGTGCCGCTCTAAGCAAATTTGTATGTGCCATCTCTAATTTAAAAAATAAATTTCTCTTTTGTGTGCTCATGCCGCTCGCAAGGCAGTGAGGGGTGGCCGATGTTTCCCATGCTAGATGTGTTGTTCTCGCGATGAGTGTTTATTCACTTGTCATTGCATGAGAGTACGACAAATGTATTAGGGATGCCCAGTCGCGAAATGAGAAATGAATTTACTTTATGTTGTCAAATAATAAATTCCTTGGAAAGTATTGGTATGGAGGGCACCCGTGGATATGGTCATCCATGGAAGGTGAAAGTATGGTGGGAAAAGGAATAAACTTTATTTTCTATTTGGGAACCGCCTATGATATATCTAGCATGGAAAGTGTTGGGAAATTTAAGTTGTTTTCATTCTTGGGAAAAGTATGCCTCCCAAAATGTTTTTATCTCTCAATTTTCGCTTTGAGCTCTGGCACCTCTACAAATCCCTATTTCCCTCTGCGAAGGGCCTTTCTTTTACTTTATGCAATTTTTATTTTTACTTGAGTCTCCATCTTCTCTTATAAAGCACCAACTGAGGGGCACTATGATCATACTTGAGCATTGGGTATAGCTAGTGTTCGAGTGTGGTTCATGAATGGACCAATGATTGAGCATAATGGGCTAGGGATAACTTGCTTTAGCGTTGATATTTTGAAAGACATGGTTGCTTGTTGATATGCTTGAGTATTAGAGTCTTCATGTCAAAACTAGATTATTGCTTTGAACCATATAAAACTCCAAATGTCCAAGCTACAAAGAAAAGAATGATGAGGACATCAATACAATTGTTACACCCACAGCCCCTGCTGCTATACATACTGGACCAATTACTAGAGCTTGTGCACGCCAACTAAATTACCAGGTACTTTCGTTTCTTGGTAATGATTCTAATGTTCATGAGAATATGATGCTGCCTAAATTGGATACATTTGTTTTGCTTACAAATGAAGGGCCTAGCTTGGAGAAGGATGAACATTGGAGCAAGAACAAGCATGGAGATGATGGCATGTGCAAGGGGAACAAGAACGGAGTTACAAGTGATGATTTCAGGACTTTGAAGCCACCATAATGGGTGCATGAAGCCTTGGACGAAATATACAAGATGCCACTTCATAAATTTCGTCCTGGGACTATTTTAGGTGCTGCGTCACCTTATTATTGGGCCAGGCCCATGTAATTTCGAAATACATAAGTATAGGCTATTTTTAGAGTCCGTATGTGTGGGGAAATAAGAGATAGGGTTGATTTCGGACCCCTCCACCAAGGGCCACGAAATTCCCCCCTCTTCCTCCATATATACAGCGCTTAGGGCATCGTTTAGACTTTGGGTTTTGTTTAGATTAAAAGTTCGCCATAGTTGCAACTTCGCGTACTTCGTTTGTGTTCAACGACCAGACAAAGGCGTCACAGAACCCCACCTTGATCAATAAAGCTTTCATCTTATATTCGCAATATCCAGATTGCAATCTCAGTTTCTTGCTTGTTCTTCGTTTGCTCGCATGAAACAGACCCTCATGGTCAGGTTGATCGTGCTCCGGCGTGGTCAATAACCTCTCGGAGTTGGTTTAGCGATTGCTAAGGCGCGACGTCCTCGCATGTTCATAGTCGGATCGTCAAAGTCGACTGCCACCAAAGCGATATCCATCATCTCATCGAAAGACGGGACACCTTTGCCTCTATCAAGTGGTATGAGATTTCCAAGTTGCTCGGTGAGATTTTACAGTTTTTCGTAGTTTAGATCGAGTCTGTTCTTCATACCTATAGTCCACGAAAAAGCCACAAAAAAATTAGGGTTAGTTCATCATATCCGAACCAATCTGAGCCTTTGCATAATCTTTTTAGGGTTTTGCTTTGTTGAATTTGCGGTTGCATCGTCGTGTCTAGTTGCTGGTCTTAGAGTCTAGTCTTTTAGAGTTCCGAGTTCTGGTCATAAGTTGTCACGCCGCCGCCGCACCATCATCATCACCCCTGCCATCTACCACCACCGCTTATCCGCCACCGCTTCAAATCCGTATCCATATACCACCACAGCTGTCATATACCACCACCGCTGCCATCTACCACCATATATCCACCACCAATCCGAGTTCTTGTCATATTAGGTTTGTTTTCGAGATCCATCTAGATTCCGATTCGTGTTTCCTTGCCGGAGTACGTTCCGGAAAAAAAAGAGTCCGGAAACCATGCTCCGTTTAGGCCCAAAAATTTTCGAAAACGCATTTTTCGAAAAAATTTCTGGCTATCCTATTTTTAGGTGTTTCTGAGTGTTTTGAGACAGGTGCCATTATAGGAAGTTTTTTTTGACCCGTTTCCAGTTTTTGGGTCCGGGCAATCAAAAAAAAATTGGTCAAAAAAAATTTCGTGCCCATCCTGTCGGTTTGAGCTAGGAAGAGTTTTGAGACACTCGCCATTATAGTGATTTTTCGCAAAAAAAAAGTAGCGCAAAAAAAAGAGCGCAAAAAAAAGAGCGAAAATAAAATTCGAGAGTGTGCTTTTCCCTTGTTTACGTGCCGCGCCGTGATTTTGTTGGTGTTCTAGGCTCGCGTCTCTAGCACAGCCTAGCCTAGGACCAGCACAGTACCGTCGTTGAGCGTTTATTCAACTTTGCATCTCTGAATTGATTATTGCTGACCCTTTTTGCTACCATATTATAAGCCTTCCCAGCTCCACATACATCTACGTCGTGTGTTTGACTCTCCCTGGTAATCGCTCTATCCAAGCTTTGAGAGTTTTTGACTACAACGGTTGCCGATCACCGCCTGCTGCTGGGTAAGAACTGGTAAGAATTTGAGATTTGCTTGACGGATTTGTGACACCCACCACCACCTCTTGTTAGTAGTCTGTAGGATCATATTGTTGTGTGTTTCTATTGCTGCTAACCATGCCAAGATCACAAGCCGACGAGACTGACTGGGAGAACATGACGAATAAGGATTTGCATGATAAATTTCAGCAAATGATGAGTGGACAGGTGCAAGACGTGCTAAACAGATTTGAAGAGGCCATGGAGAAGATAGATGGCATGGAGAAGACGTTCGAAACAAAGCTCGATAACAAGTTTAATGAATTGCTCGCGCGTCTTCCACCACCACCACCCGCTGCACCTAACGCACCTCTCCAACAATAACAACAACGACTACCTCCACGTCGCGAAATAGACCTCCGCCGAGCGAGCCGTGTTCCTCTTGCGTTTGGCCAAACTGTTGGTGCTGCTGTTGATACTTCTGTGGCTCCTGCTGCTGATGCGGAGGAGGATGATTATGTGGGAGATTACGAGGATGAGGTTGCTCAAAATCAGAACTACGTGCAACCACCAGCACCACCACCAGCAGGTCGACCTCAGGTATATATTCGTAATGGTAGGCCTGCACCACCACCTCAGGTACGAGATGATGTCCATATTCCTAAACTGAAATTGAATATTCCACCATTTGAGGGTAGATATGTTCCTGATATATATCTTACTTGGGAGTTAGAAACTGAACAACGTTTTACATGTTTACAATATCCCGAGGAGAGACGGGTTGCTGCTGCTGTTTGTGCTTTCACTAGTTTTGCATGTGTCTGGTGGTCTGAACATTGTAGATTATATCCTATTCCAACTACTTGGGCTGCTTTGAAAACTGCTATGCGTACGCGTTGGGTTCCACCATATTATCAACGTGAATTGCTTCAAAAATTGCAGCGTTTAAGACAAGGAAAAATTTTGTAGAAGAATATTATCAGGAATTACAAACTGGCATGATTCGATGTGGTATTGTTGAGGAGAATGAAGCTATGCTTGCACGTTTTCTGGGTGGATTAAATAGAGAGATTCAGACCATTCTAGACTATAAGGAGTATACTAATATCACTCGTTTATTCCATCTTGCTTGTAAAGCTGAACGTGAAGTGCAGGATCGACAAGCATTGGCGCGAACTAACTTTTCTGCAGGCCGACCTTCATCATGGACACCGCGTGCATCTTCTACTTCAACTGCACCAGCACCTCAATCAGGTGCCTCCTACAGCCGTGATACAAGAAAACAGGAACAACCACCATTATCTGCCAAGAGCGCACCTGCCGGGCCTGCACAGAGTTCTTCTTCTTCCAGGGCATCAACAGGGCACACAAGTGATATTATTTGTCGTCGTTGTAAGGGAGGAGGTCATTATGCGAGAGAATGCAAATCTCCGCGTGTGATGATTGCTACCGAGGGTGGTGGATATGAGTCCGCTAGTGACTATGATGAGGAGACATTGGCTCTTATTACACGTGAAGAACATGGTGGAGATGATTCTGATCATGAGACGCAATACATGGCTCCTGAAGACGCTGACAGGTATGAATGTTTAGTTGCTCAACGTGTTTTGAGTGTGCAGGTCACACAAGCTGAGCAAAATCAGAGGCACAATTTGTTCCATACCAAGGGAGTTGTGAAGGAACGTTCTGTGCGCGTCATAATAGACGGAGGGAGCTGCAACAACTTGGCTAGCATGGAGATGGTGGAGAAGCTTTCTCTCACCACAAGACCACATCCACATCCTTACTACATCCAATGGTTCAACAACAGCGGCAAGGTTAAGGTAACACGTACTGTTCGTGTGCATTTTAGTATCTCTACATATGCTGATTATGTTGATTGTGATGTGGTACCTATGCAAGCATGTTCCTTATTACTTGGTAGACCATGGCAATTTGATAAAAATTCTGTACACCATGGTAGAAACAATCACTATACTCTTGTTCATAAGGATAAAAATATTACTTTGCTTCCTATGACTCCTGATTCCATTTTGAAAGATGATATTAATAGAGCTAATAAAGCAAAACAGGAGAAGAATAAGAGTGAAAATCAGATTGTGGCAAAAGAATTTGAGCAACAAATGAAGCCTAATAATAAACCATCTAGTGTTGCTTCTGAAATTAAATTGAAAAGTGCATGTTTATTTGCCACCAAATCTGATATTGATGAGCTAGATTTCAGCAAATCTGTTTGCTATGCTTTTGTGTGCAAAGAGGCATTATTTTCATTCGAGGACGTGCCTTCCTCTTTGCCTCCTGCTGTCACTAACATTTTGCAGGAGTTCGCTGACGTTTTTCCACAAGACGTGCCACCGGGATTACCGCCTATTCGAGGGATTGAGCATCAGATTGACTTAATTCCCGGTGCTTCACTGCCAAACCGTGCACCATACCGTACCAATCCAGAGGAGACGAAGGAGATTATGCGTCAAGTACAAGAGCTTCTCGACAAAGGTTATATACGCGAATCCCTTAGTCCTTGTGCTGTTCCTATTATTCTAGTGCCGAAAAAGGATGGTACATCACGTATGTGTGTTGATTGTAGAGGCATTAATAATATTACTATTCGTTATCGTCATCCTATTCCTAGGCTAGATGATATGCTTGATGAATTGAGTGGCTCTACAATATTCTCCAAAGTTGATTTGCGTAGTGGCTACCATCAAATTCGTATGAAATTGGGAGATGAATGGAAAACAACATTTAAAACTAAGTTTGGATTATATGAGTGGTTAGTCATGCCTTTTGGGTTAACTAATGCACCTAGTACTTTCATGAGATTAATGAACGAAGTTTTACGTGCTTTCATTGGACGATTTGTGGTAGTTTACTTTGATGACATATTGATTTATAGCAGATCTTTGGAAGAACATTTGGAACATTTACGTGCTGTTTTTATTGCTCTACGTGATGCACGTTTGTTTGGTAACCTTGGGAAGTGCACCTTTTGCACCGACCGAGTATCTTTTCTTGGCTATGTTGTTACTCCACAGGGAATTGAAGTTGATAAAGCCAAGATTGAAGCTATTGAGAGTTGGCCGCAGCCCAAAACGGTCACACAAGTGAGGAGTTTTCTTGGCCTCGCTGGATTCTATAGGCGTTTTGTGAGAGATTTCAGCACCATTGCTGCACCTCTCAATGAGCTTACAAAGAAAGATGTGCCTTTTCTTTGGGGTACCGCACAGGAAGAAGCCTTCACGGTATTGAAAGATAAGTTGACACATGCTCCTTTACTCCAACTTCCTGATTTTAATAAGACTTTTGAGCTTGAATGTGATGCTAGTGGAATTGGATTAGGAGGTGTGTTATTACAAGATGGCAAACCTGTTGCATACTTTTCTGAAAAATTGAGTGGGCCTAGTCTGAATTATTCTACTTATGATAAAGAATTATATGCTCTTGTTCGGACTTTAGAAACATGGCAACATTATTTATGGCCCAAAGAATTTGTTATACATTCTGATCATGAATCTTTGAAACATATTAAAAGTCAAGCTAAACTGAATCGTAGACATGCTAAATGGGTTGAATTCATTGAGACTTTCCCTTATGTCATTAAACACAAGAAGGGAAAAGAAAATGTTATTGCTGATGCATTGTCTCGTCGCTATACTATGCTTTCACAACTTGACTTCAAAATATTTGGTTTGGAGACCATCAAAGATCAATATGTGCATGATGCTGATTTTAAAGATGTAATGCAGAATTGTAAAGAAGGAAGAATGTGGAACAAGTTTGTTGTTAACGATGGATTTGTGTTTCGTGCTAACAAGCTATGCATTCCAGCTAGCTCCGTTCGTCTTTTGTTGTTGCAGGAGGCGCATGGAGGAGGATTAATGGGACACTTTGGCGTGAAGAAGACGGAGGACGTACTTGCTACACATTTCTTTTGGCCAAAGATGAGACGGGATGTTGAGCGTTTTATTGCTCGCTGCACTACATGTCAAAAAGCTAAGTCACGACTCAATCCTCATGGTTTATATATGCCTTTGCCTGTACCTAGTGTTCCTTGGGAGGATATATCTATGGACTTTGTTTTAGGTTTACCTCGAACAAAGAAGGGGAGGGATAGCATATTTGTTGTCGTGGATAGATTCTCGAAAATGGCACACTTTATACCATGTCATAAAAGCGATGATGCTGTTAATGTTGCTGATTTGTTCTTTCGTGAAATTATTCGCTTGCATGGTGTGCCAAATACTATTGTTTCAGATCGTGATACTAAATTTCTTAGCCACTTTTGGACATGTTTATGGGCTAAGTTGGGGACTAAACTGCTTTTTAGTACTACTTGTCACCCCCAAACTGATGGACAAACTGAAGTAGTCAATAGAACGTTGTCTACTATGCTTAGGGCTGTTTTGAAGAATAATAAGAAAATGTGGGAGGAATGCTTGCCTCATATTGAATTTGCTTATAATCGTTCATTGCATTCTACTACTAAGATGTGCCCTTTTGAAGTTGTGTATGGTTTCCTACCTCGTGCACCTATTGATTTGTTGCCTCTTCCATCTTCGGAGAAGGTTAATTTTGATGCTAAACAACATGCTGAATTGATTTTTAAAATGCATGAGTTAACTAAGGAAAACATTGAGCGTATGAATGCTAAATATAAACTTGCTGGAGATAAGGGTAGAAAACATGTTGTGTTTGCACCTGGAGATCTTGTTTGGTTACATTTGCGTAAGGATAGATTTCCTGATTTGCGCAAATCAAAGTTAATGCCACGTGCTGATGGTCCCTTTAAGGTGTTAGAGAAAATAAATGATAATGCATATAAACTTGAGCTGCCTGCAGATTTTGGGGTTAGTCCCACTTTTAACATTGCAGATTTGATGTCTTATTTGGGTGAGGAAGATGAACTTCCGTCGAGGACGACTTCATTTCAAGAAGGGGAGGATGATGAGGACATCAATACAATTGTTACACCCACAGCCCCTGCTGCTATACATGCTGGACCAATTACTAGAGCTCGTGCACGCCAACTAAATTACCAGGTACTTTCGTTTCTTGGTAATGATTCTAATGTTCATGAGAATGTGATGCTGCCTAAATTGGATACATTTGTTTTGCTTACAAATGAAGGGCCTAGCTTGGAGAAGGATGAACATTGGAGCAAGAACAAGCATGGAGATGATGGCATGCGCAAGGGGAACAAGAACGGAGTTACAAGTGATGATTTCAGGACTTTGAAGCCACCATAATGGGTGCATGAAGCCTTGGACGAAATATACAAGTTGCCACTTCATAAATTTCGTCCCGAGGCTATTTTAGGTGCTGCGTCACCTTATTATTGGGCCAGGCCCATGTAATTTCGAAATACATAAGTATAGGCTATTTTTAGAGTCCGTATGTGTGGGGAAACAAGAGATAGGGTTGATTTCGGACCCCTCCACCAAGGGCCACGAAATTCCCCCCTCTTCCTCCATATATACAGCCCTTAGGGCATCGTTTAGACTTTGGGTTTTGTTTAGATTAAAAGTTCACCATAGCTGCAACTTCGCGTACTTCGTTTGTGTTCAACGACCAGACAAAGGCATCACAGAACCCCACCTTGATCAATAAAGCTTTCATCTTATATTCGCAATATCCAGATTGCAATCTCAGTTTCTTGCTTGTTCTTCGTTTGCTCGCAGGAAACAGACCCTCGTGGTCAGGTTGATCGTGCTCCGGCGTGGTCAATAACCTCTCGGAGTTGGTTTAGCGATTGCTAAGGCGCGACGTCCGAGCATGTTCGTAGTCGGATCGTCAAAGTCGACTGCCACCAAAGCGATATCCATCATCTCATCGAAAGACGGGACACCTTTGCCTCTATCAAAGAATATGTGATGAACATGTTAGGCAGCATTCCACATCAAAAATTATGTTTTTATCATTTACCTGCTCGAGGACGAGCATGAATTAAGCTCGGGGATGCTGATACATCTCCAATGTATCTATAATTTTTGATTGTTCCATGCTGTTATATTATCATACTTGGATGTTTTACAGTCACTTTATAATCATTTTATATCATTTTTGGTACTGACCTATTGACATAGTGCCTAGTGTTAGTTGATGCTTTCTACTTGTTTTTTACATCATAGGAAATCAATACCAAACGGAGTCCAAACGCGGCGAAACTTTTTGTGGATTTTTTCGGGACCAAAAGATACAAGATGGGCAGAGGAATACCAGAGGGGTGCCCGACCGGGGCACAACCTACTAGGGTGCGCCTATGGCGGCCAAGCGCGCCCAGGTGGGTTATGCCCACCTCGATGGCCTCCCGCACCGCCTCTTTGCTCTATAAATACCCCAATATTCTGGAAACCCTAGGGGAGTCGACAAAAATCAATTCCAGCCGCCGCATGTTCCAGAACCACCATATCCAATCTAAACACCATCACAGAGGGGTTCATCATCCTCATTGGTGCCTCTCCGATGATGTGTGAGTATTTCATTATGGACCTACGGCTCCGTAATCAGTAGCTAGATGGCTTCCTCTCTCTCTCTCTCTCTCTTGATTCTCAATACAGTGGTCTCTTGGAGATCCATATGATGTAATTCTTTTTGCAGTGTGTTTGTTGAGATTCGATGAACTTTGAGTTTATGATCAGATCTATGTTTTTATGCATGAAAGTTATTTGAGTCTTCTTTTGATCTCTTATATGCATGATTGTTTATAGCCTCATATTTATTCCCCGATATTTGGGTTTTGTGCCAACTTCATCTATTTATCTTGCAATGGGAAGTTGTGCTTTCTGATGGGTTCGATCTTATGGTGCTTGATCCTAGTAATAGAAGGGGAACCGACACGTATTGATCATTGCTATTGAGGATAACAAGATGGGGTATATTTCTACATAAATAGATCTTGTATACATCTTGTCATTGTTCTTATTGCATTACACCGTTTTTCCATGAGTAGATGCATGCTGGATAGCGGTCAATATGTGGAGTAATAGTAGTAGATGCAGGCAGGAGTCGGTCTAATTATCTTGGACGTGATGTCTATATAATGATCATTGCCTGGATATTGTCATGAGTATTTGAAGTTCTATCAATCGCCCAACAGTAATATGTTTATCCACCGTTTGATATATTTCTCGAGAGAAGCCACTTGTGAAAACTACGCCTCCCGGGTCTCTTCCTTAATATATTTGCCTTCGCAATCTATTTTTGTTAGCTTTTATTTTCAGATCTATTAATCCAAAAATACAAAAATGCCTTGCTGCAATTTTTAGTAATTAATTCTATCTCGCGTTCCCACGAGATCTATTTATCCAATCTACTACAATTTTATCTATCTTTTTACCCGTGAGGGATTGACAACCCCTGTCTTACGTCGGGTTGCAAGTATTTGTTCTTTGTGTGTGGGAGCTGTTTACATGGTGTTGCGTGGTTCTCCTACTGGTTCGATAACCTTGCTCTCATCGCTGAGGGAAATACCTACCATTGATGTGCTACATCATCCCTTCCTCTTTGGGGAAATACGGTCGTAGTTCAAGCAAACATCAACCCCCCTCCCCCCTCCGGTGGTTCTTGTCTCCAATATTTTTATTTTATTCTGAAATAAATCTCCAAAAAGTTTCCTTCCATTAAGAGAAATTTTATTTCTGCACAAAAACAACACCATGGTAGTTCTATTGAAAACAGCGTCAGTCCGGGTTAGTTTCATTCAAATCATGCAAATTAGAGTCCAAAGCAAGAGGAAAAGCGTTGGGAAAAGTAGATACGATGGACACATATCAGCTACCCACTAGTCGAGCTGTTTAGAAGTCCACAAGGATATCTCCTCTCACAATTGCATGGATTTACAAAGAAAATTTAAACACAACAATTGTTCCTGTACAAGGATAAAAGAGTACTTCGAATCTCGTAACGAGGTTCTTGAAGACCTCGTGCAGTCAGGCCCCCGCGGATCGGAAGCCCTACAGCGTCATACCTATCAAGGCACGGTGCTATTCTTTAAGGGATGAACCCTGCAAGGTCTCCTCCATCTCTTCGGTACACCCCGCGCAAGCCCGCCCCTGGGCAGGAGGCGGGGTGGCATGACGACCTCGGACCCGAGCGCCTGGGTGCTGGGCCAAGGGGTCTCCAGCCGCGGTGAAGGAGCTGTAGGCGGACATTGGCTAGGTCGAAGACTAGACTAGCCCCTCCTTGGTGGCCTAGGGGATCTTCTCCCACATGTCTTGTTGGGTCGAGGCTTCGACCTCGGTCATTACGCCCGACTCTTCGGCCCCCATCATATTGACTTGGGAGCCAGGGTGAATGTTGCATCCCCCAACCCGTCATGAGCTGGTGGGGGAATAGAGGGATCTGGGGTCCTGCTGGCAGATGGCAGCCCACTCGAGGAGTCGCTGGGGCACACCTTTGGCAGACTACATAAAAAGACGCCCTTATGAGATCGCTATTGCTAAAAGGACTTATTGAAAGTACAAAGTACAAAAGTAATGGCGTACCCTCGAGGTGTCGATTTCTTCCTCCTCATAGCAAGGGGGTCATCCTCTGATTTGTCGGAGAGATCGACACTGTCCGGTGACTTGCCGGCGGCCCTGGTCATGGTTCTCCTTGGCCTCTTCGAGCCCTTGGGCCGCAACCAGGCTTCGGCGTCCTCTAACGCCACCCTCTTCCCTTTATGGGGAGGGTTCTCTTCATCCTCACCCTCCATTGCATCGTCTTCGTGGACGGAGGAGGCGTGGGTCTCCTCGGACCAGGTGCCTGAGGTCTCCCGGGTCCTATCACTCGCATTGCCCTTCTAAGACTTTGTCCCCTGAGGGGCCACCACGTGCGGCTCCTAAACTAGGAGTGTCGTGAGTAGGGGAGTTCTTAGCTCCTCTGTTAGTGGGGCCGGGTACCGAACTTTCTGCACCCAGGCCAACCACTTCTACAAGTATCAAGCAAAATGATTCGTTAGAATCTGCCGCTCAGTGCGGGAAATAAGAACATAGACTTGTGTGTTATAAAATTTCCTGGGGGGCTTCGTAGCCATCCTCGAAGATGAGGTCCTCCCCCTCTTCGGGGATATTGTTCTTCGCCAACTTGAGGAGTCTTGTCCACATACCTGCCAAGGTGGAGCGGAAGAAGGCGGTGATGGGGCCCGCATCCTCGGGCTTCTGCTCCCACATCGGGGTGGCCCGAAGTAGGAGTGGGAGGATGTGGCAGTTGAGCATGACGTTGACGATGTCGGCAAGCTGGATGTTCCTCGAGGTGGACCACCATTTTATCCTCTTGATCATGGCCTCCACCTCCTCTGGGTTCCCCCAGACGAATCTCTTCTCCTTCCAAGACTTAAGCTTCTTTGGAGGCCCGGTCAAAAAGGCTGGGACCTCGGTTTGACTAGGGGCGAGCAGCTCGATGATGTGAAACCACTCATGCTTCCACTCCTTCACCGTTGTGATGAACATGCCCTTGAACTAGTCGGCACTCTAGTTCTTACTAACCATGGCCCCTCCACACTCTTCCAGATCGGACCCGGTGGACTTTGGCTTAACCCCGAATGTCTTCAGCCATAGGCCAAAGATAGGCCAAAGTGTTGCTCGCAGCGGAGGAAGGCCTCACAGACCGTGATGAAGGAGGCGAGGTGGAGGATGGAGTTCATGGCCATGTGGTAGAAATCGAGCCCGTAGTAGAACATCACCCCGCACACGAATGAGTGTAGCGGGAAACCCAGGCCTCAGATGAGGTGGGGTGCAAAGACTGCCCGCTCCCCTGTGTTGAGCAAGCACTTGCTAGTCGGCACCTGGAGCACGGGCGGCGATGTTGGAAGAGAGATACCCCGTGTCACGCAGCTCCTGGATGGTGACGTCCGTCACGATGGAACGACCACATTGCCCTTTGAGGGTATCGGCCATGGCTGGTGGGGGAGTTTAGATTCACTCAAGGAGAGGAGTGTGAGTTCGGATATAGGCGCTAGAGCTAGATGAAGCAGCAGGCAGAGGGAATGAGAGTGTGGTTGCCTAGCTAGACGAAGCAGCAGGCAGAGGGAATGAGAGTGTGGTTACCTGCGTAGTCCTCTCTTTTTGTCTTATAGGTTGTTGAAATGCTAATAGTCCCCCTTGTTACGCTGGTAAAAATGCCACTCCCATGAAAGATGTCATGATGCATATGGGGGGAAACAAAATCTTGATGATATTCCTGAGAAAACATGCATGATCTCCACCTCGATGTGACGTGCCAGTAAAAAGGCCGCCTCGAGCCACGATTTGGGGGAAGCAGTAACTACCCGACCCATCGTATGGTGTGCCACTTCGATAAAGTTGTCAGACTAGGTGGAACTGTTCACACCGAGGTGGTAAGCCTTTGAGGCTAAGTCACCCACTTCTTCGGGCAGGGTATAAGCTCGGTCCAGTCTTATTTGCCCTCTCTCCCTTAAAAGGAGTGGCCCTGGACTCTTGAAATCACAAAAGGGAACTTGTCTATCGAGCCAAGAACTTCAGATCTGAGGTGGTCTTTGATGACCCACAAATATAGGGGATCAATCGTAGTCCTTTCGATAAGTAAGAGTGTGGAACTATAGCGTCCAGACCTCAAACAGTCTGATCTTTGTGCATCAGTGTCCTCCCTGGATCGGTAATGCTGACACGCACAGTACTTGAAGGATTTATAACAGAGTAGAAATCACACACATTTTACATCGAATGTCTCAAAGGAGAACTTATTACAATAAATATGTCTTAAGTCCATCTAATAACGATAACAGCGGAAGACTTGGAAGATAAGCGAGTCCATCAACCCCAACGGCATCACTGAGTATAAGAGCACGACCTAAGGCACCTTACTCGTCGTCTGAAAAGTCTGCAACATGAACGTTGCAGCCCGAAAACAGGTCAACACATGGAATATGCTGGCAATGTAACACATAGAGAGTAATGAACAGAATAATGCTATCTCTACATGCATATATGGCTGGTGGAAAGCTCTATGGTTACAGTTTTGCATAAAGCCAATTTTTCCCTACAACAAAGGAATAGATTTTATTTAACTATCATGGTGGTTGTTAAACATTGAGAAGGTTCCTCCAACTCAATCCCAATTAAGCATCATCATTAAGCCCAACAAATTAATTTAAGTAACATGACGAGATTCACATGATAATCCAAGTACTAGATACTCAAAACGTCCATAACAGGGACACGGCTAACCATGATTAGTTTATACACTCTGCAGAGGTTTGTGCACTTTTCCCCGAAAGACTCGATCTCCTCCGTTTGATTTCTCACACTACAAGGTGTTTGAGAAACGGATGACCAAGACACGGTCTTTCAGAAGAATTAACTCTTTACTCTGGGTAGACAGTACCAACCTACATCCCCTACATCTGCTAGTCTACCACTTAAAGAGGTCACACAACATACTCAACTATGCTAGAGCCCATAGTAGCTTGCGGCTGCACATGGAAGTTTCTAGCATGAATAATCTCATGATCCCTTTGAGCCTGGGTGGCGGTCCATAAGAGAATCATACGGTACCCCGGGATTTCCAAAAATACAGGCAACATTGGGTTCCCCAGGTGCCTCAATCCACCCAGATGTGAATTTAAGTTGCCACCTTAAGTAACCCATTAATTAACAATCTCACATCTGTCATGGATACACTCACCCAATCCACGTCTACTAGCATAGCATAACAATATAAGCAAACGTAGAAGTAACTCCCAAGGGTTGATAATAAAACAGGTAATAGGTACTACCTCATCTACTTCCCAAAACCCACATATTAATCAGGTCCTAATCATGCAATTGTTCGAGTGTTGATCTAATGCAATAAAACTGGGTAGTAAAGAGGTATGATCAAAGTGTTACTTGCCTTGCTGATGATCCGTGAAACCTAGAGACTCGTAGTAGCAAGCGGCGCACTCCGGGTACTCTATCACAAACAAAAAAGCATTCAATAAGTACTCACCTAATGCACAGGTAAAACTCAAATAAGAGATCTAACTAGAAAGTTCAACTTAAGAACTCTGCTTTGCAAAAAGAATCAAATCAAACGAAGCAACGAAAGTCAAACGGCGAAAGAAACAAGCTTCGTTTACTAATCTGGACCTAAGACAAATTTTACTGTAGCAAAAACTTGTTTCAGTTGGCTAAACGGAAAGAGGGTTTCAAGACGAAACTCGATGCGCTTGAATCGCCTAATTTCGATAAACGAGCGAAAAGTTATACTAGAACGAAAAGCGGATCAGAAATCGCGAACGAAAATAATCGCAGAAAATCCGAGAAAAAGAAAAAAAGACGAACAGGCTAACGAACGAATGTTCGCTGTCTACGGATAGACGACGAAAACCGTTCGAAAAAATGAACGTATGAACGAACGACCGCAAAATAAATAAACTGGAAAAAAACTAAACCGATCTATAAAAAAATAAACTGCGGTTCTAAAAAACCGAGCGGTTTTCTAAAGAAAACCGCAGGCGGCGGCGGCGGGCGGCGGCGGCGGCGGTGAGGGGATCCAGCGGCGGGGCGGCGGAACGGGGCGGCGGCGGCTCCGGCGCGGGGCTCTGGCGGCTTACAGCGGCGCGGGCGACGGCTGGCAGCGGAGGCGGTGGATCGGGGGCGGGGCTAGGGTTTCGGGGGCGGGCGGCTGGGCTGGCGGGGTGGCCTCTCGGCTTATAAGGGCCGGCCGGGCCAGGAGTCCTAGTCGGACACGGCCCAGTAGGTCGGTTCGTTTTTTAATAAATAATTGCGTGCAGAAAAAAATTAAAAGAAATACTAAACTGACTCCAAAAATCCCGAAATAAATTTTCCCCGTCCCCTAAAGTTAAGCCAGACAAGATGAACATTTATTTGGGGCCTAAATGCAATTTTGAAAAATGCGCATTTTTCCTAAATTCAAATAAAATGGCGATAAACTCCGAAATAAGATCTTATTTGATTTTATTATTAAATACTCAATATTTCTTTGTTTTGGGAAAGTAATTTTATTCCCTCTCTCTTATTTTTATATAAGAAATATTCGAAGATAAAATAATTAAAATCAAATGATCCTATTTTCAAAATTTGAGAAAACCCAAATATGAGAATACCGAAATCCTCAACTCTCTCCGTGGGTCCTTGAGTTGCGTAGAATTTCTAGGATCAAACCAAAATGCAATAAAAATATGATATGCAATAATGATCTAATGTATAACATTCCAAATTGAAAATTTGGGATGTTACAAACCTACCCCCCTTAAGATGAATCTCGCCCTCGAGATTCGGGTTGGCTAGAAAATAGGTGAGGGTGGTCCTTCAGTAGATCTTCCTCTCGCTCCCAGGTGGCTTCATCTTCGGTATGGTGGCTCCACTAAACTTTGCAAAACTTGATAACCTTGCTGCGGGTGACTCGGCTGGCATATTCGAGAATCTTGACTGGTTTCTCCTCATAGGTTAAATCACTATCCAACTAAATCGCTTCTAGTGGCACTGTATCTCTCAGAGGTATATCAGCCATCTCTCTGTGGAACTTCTTCAACTGGGAAACGTGGAACACATCGTGAACCCCTGACAATCCTTCGAGCAATTCCAACTTGTAAGCAACTTCTCCCATACGTTCCAACACTTTGTATGGTCCTACAAAACGTGGCGCTAACTTTCCCTTACTCCAAAACGCTTAACTCCTCGAAGTGGGGACACACGAAGATAAACTCTGTCTCCGACTTCGTAAACTGTCTCCTTGCGTTTAGAATCTGCATAGCTCTTCTGCCTGGACTGGGCTACCTTGAGTCTATCGTGAATTAACTTAACCTTCTCCTCAGACTCTTTAATCAAATCTGGTCCAAACAACTAACGGTCTCCAACTTCATCCCACAACAACGGTGTCATGCACCTCCTTCCATACAAAGCTTCGAAAGGGGCCATCTTCAGACTGGATTCATAACTGTTGTTGTAAGAGAACTCTGCATAGGGCAAATTGTCGTCCCAACTAGATCCATAATCTAGTGCACAAGCTCTTAGCATGTCTTCCAAAATCTGATTGACTCTCTCGGTCTGTCCATCTGTCTGCGGATGAAAGGCTGTGCTGAACTCTAGCCTGGTACCCAAAGTTTCATGGAACTGATTCCAGAACTTTGAGGTAAATTGGGTTCCTCTATCTGATACAATGGTCCTCGGAACTCCATGCAGACATACGATCCTGGTCATGTATATCTTTGCCAACTTAGCACTGTTGTAAGTGGTTTTCACTGGGATGAAATGAGCTACCTTCGTCAAACGATCGACTACAACCCATATTTAGTCATAGCCTGAACGTGTCCTGGGTAATCCTGTGATAAAATCCATGCCTAGCTTGTCCACTTCCATTCGGTTATCGGCAATGGCTGTAGCAATCCCGCTGGCTTCTGATGCTCTGCCTTCACTCTCTGACATACATCACAAACTGCTACATACTCCGCAATATCCTTCTTCATTCCAGTCCACCAGAAAGTGTCCTTCAAATCCAGATACATCTTGGTATTTCCTGGGTGAATCGAATAAGGTGAATCATGGGCCTCCTGCAGAATCAACTTCCTGATCTCCGAATCATTAGGCACATAAACATGATCCTCAAACCATAAGGTATCGTGCTCATCTTCACGAAAACCTTTAGCTTTTCCTTTGCTCATCTTCTCCTTTATTTCAGCAATCTCCTTGTCTGTCTTCTGAGCTTCTCTGATCTTATCCATCAAAGTAGGCTGAATCTCCAATGCTGCAACACAGCCTCTCGGGACTATCTCCAAACATAGCTCACGAAGATCCTTGGCTAATTCCTTTGGTAACTATCCGGTCAAGAGTGTGTTGACATGGCTCTTGCGGCTCAACGCATCGGCTACCATGTTAGCCTTTCCGGGGTGATAATGCAATCTCATATCATAATCCTTGATGAGCTCCAACCATCTCCTTTGCCTGAGATTCAACTCCTTTTCTGTGAAGATGTACTTCAAACTCTTGTGATCCGTGTACACCTCGCAATGGTTTCCGATCAGAAAATGTCTCCAAGTCTTCAACGCATGCACTACAGCTACTAACTCCAAATCATGGGTGGCATAATTTAACTCATGGGGCTTAAGCTGTCGTGAGGCATACGAAACAACTCTTCCCTCCTGCATAAGCACTGCTCCAAGTCCTCGACGAGAAGTGTCGCAATATACTTCGTAATCCTTGCTTTAATCTGGCAGAATCAGCACCGGTGATGTAACCAAATGTTTCTTCAACTCCTGAAAATTGGCCTCAGATTCCTGAGTCCATTTGAACTTGGTGTCCTTCTTCAACAATTACGTCATGGGCTTTGCAATCATTGAGAAATTTACAATGAACCTCTCGGTAGTATCCTGCAAGTCCAAGAAAACTCCGGATCTCTCCAGCTGATGTGGGGGCTTCCCAATTTGTCACAGTGACAACTTTGGTGGGTTCTACTTCTATTCCTTCTCCAGATATAACATGTCCGAGGAATCCAACTTCCTTCAACCAAAACTCACATTTGCTGAACTTGGCATATAACTGATGTTCTCTGAGCTTCCCGAGTACCAAACGCAAATGCTCCTTATGCTCCTCTTCATTCTTTGAGTAGACCAGAATATCATCAATGAACACCACGACGAACTTATCCAGAAACTCCATAAACACTTTGTTCATCATGTTCATGAAATAGGAAGGTGTGTTAGTCAGACCAAATGACATAATGGTGTACTCATACAGCCCGTACCTGGTGGTAAAACCCGTCTTAGGTATATCCTGCTCTCGAATCTTCAACTGGTGATATCCTGATTGCAAATCGATCTTGGAAAATACCTTAGCTCCTTGCAACTGGTCAAACAAGTCATTGATCATCGAAAGCGGGTACTTGTTCTTGATAGTCACTTCATTCAATCCTCAATAATCAACAACCATCCTCAATGATCCGTCCTTCTTCTCCACTAGAAGCACTAGTGATCCCCAAGGTGACAAACTTGGGCGAATATAGCCTTTATCCAGTAACTCCTTAATATGCTTCTTAATTTCCTCCAAATCTTTTGCGGGCATCCTATACGGTCTCTTAGATATTGTCCCTGTGCCTGGCAAAAGCTCAATTAAAAACTCAATGTCTCTATCCGGTGGCATGCCTGGCAACTCTTCTAGAAATACGTCAGGAAAATCCTTCACCACGGGTACTTCCTCCTGTACAACTCCTGTTAAGGAATTTACTTGAGTCCTCTTTGGCACATGCCGGGATACATACTTGATCCTTCTTCCTTCTGGCGTGGTAAGCAAAGTCGACTTAATGGCGCATTCAATGTTCCCTCCATACTTCGATAACCAATCCATGCCTAATATCACATCCAGTCCTTGCGACTCCAATACTATTAGGTCTGAGGGAAACACATAGTTACCAATCCTTAATGGTAACCGATCACACCACAAACTAGCCATATACTCAGCTCCTAGCGAGGTTACTAACATGGGTGACCTAAGGGCTTGGGTTGGCAATTTATACTTATCCACAAATCCCCTTGATATGTATGAATGTGATGCACCAGTATCAAAAAGAACGATTGCAGTAAATTACTTAATGAAAAACTTACCTATTACTGCATCTAGCTGGGCTTCAACCTCCTCCACGCTAACGTGGTTCACCTGTCCCTTGTTGAAAGGGTTAGGCTTCTTCCCAGAGCTTCCATTGCCATTTCCGTTCTTCACTTCAGGACATTCAGTGGCATAATGTCCAGTCTTCTGGCATTTGAAATAGGTAATGTGGTTTAGATCCCTCTTGGCTGGTGTTGATGGGTTGGTACGGTTCTGTCCATTGCTTCCTCCATTCCCATTACCATTCTTGGGGCCACTATGGTTGTGCGAACTCCCTCCTCCATGGGTATGCTGAAAAGGTCCTCCTGAGTTCGGGGTAAAACGAGGCTTCTGCTGAGCTCCAGAATTGTACTTCCCTTGTCCATACTTCCTCTTGCGGCTGTCAATCTATTGCTGCTTCCCTTCAATCATGAGAGCTCGGTCTACCAACTCCTGGTAGTTGTTGAAGGTTGCTACCATCAACTGCATGCTCAGCTCATCATTCAGTCCTTCTAGAAACTTCTCCTTCTTAGTTGCATCTGTAGCAACGTCATCTGGGCATAACATGCTAGCTTACTAAAGTCATCCACATACTGGCCAACAGTACGTCCTCCTTGGCGCAAGTTGTGAAACGTTCATGGCCATAGCTCCTGCTGAAACATGGGCAGTACGGAAAGCCTGCTGAAACTGGTCCCATGTGACGGTGTCGATAGGATAAGTGGCTGTGAAATTCTCCCACCATGATGCTACGGGTCCATCAAGCTGATGTGCGGCAAAACGCACCTTCTCCGCATCTGTGCATTCTGCAGTGGTCAACTCCCTTCCCATCTTGCGGAGCCAATCATCTGCAACTATCGGCTCGGTGCTACTGGAGAACACCGGCGGATTCAGCCTCAAGAAATGGGCTAAGTGATCAACAGGTGGTGGTGGTGGGTTGTTGTTGTTGTTGTTGTTGTTGTTGTTGTTGTTGTTCCCCTGATTCGGATTCTGGACTGACATCTGCATCAATGCATTCTGCTGCTGGATCAACTGAGTGAGCTCCAGTGGGAAAGCAAATCCATTGTCACGTCTCAGAGGCATCTGAGGGTTTAGAAAAGATGAGAATATAGAATACAGTGAGGTCTAGAGAGAAAAACACTACCCATATGCACATGAGACAAACACAAACAATATCACGTCAATCAATTCAAACAAGGGCATACAACGGTCTAACTATCGTTACAAAAGTGCTCGGACTATACTATATACATGGAGGAATACTACTACTATTATGGTGGTCGACTAGAAAATTTGATTGGTCGAAGACTCCATGATATCTGCTCCAGCTTCATCAACATAGTCATCATCGCTATCATCTGGGTCCAAGTTGGTGTCGTTGATGATGATGTAGTTCTCCGGGCAAGTGCAATCATCGTCTTCTCCTCCAGTCGCGGGGAATCCCATGAATACTTTTAGCTTCTTCTTCATATCATCATTCTTCTCCATGACTGTCGTCATTTCCTCCTCATATCCATCGCGTGTAGACTTGAGTTCATCCTCCAGCTCCGTGATTTTGGTCATAGCCTTCTTCAGATCTATCATGCCTGCGCACATCTGGTTCTCCTGGCGACGAATGTGCTGGTTTAACTCCTGGATGAAAGCTATAATTGATCTATCCTTCCTGGTGTTGATCATCTCCCATTGTTCATCTCGACGCCCAAAAATCTGGTAGATAGTATCCTTGAGATCCTTGTGGTAAACTTCTCCAATGCATCCCATTGTGATGTGGGCTGCCATGCTCTTTCCTAGACTCCAGGTTGGTGCATCAAAGGAAAACTCTATGGGCTCAGTAACGGGCATGAACGTCCTTCCTGGAACTTGAACTTGAATCATCCAATGCTCCTCTTTGGGTAAAGTGGCGATGTAGGTCTCGGTGAAGCTTGGTACTCCGATGTTCAGGTATCTAGTGACTTCCTTCAAGTGGCGTGCAAAGGGTGTATCTTCATCCGGTTGCGTGAACTTGTTCCTTGCATCCGCCATCCTAAAAGAGTAGAAAAGATGAGGAGTGAGAAATGAGAAGAGAGAGTAGTGATCTAGGGCTTAAGCTTAGTGGTTGTGTCCTACAGTCAGCGTGTGCTCTGATACCATCTTGTAGCGACCAGACCTCAAACAGTCTGATCTTTGTGCATCAGTGTCATCCCTGGATCGGTAATGCTGACACGCACAGTACTTGAAGGATTTAGAACAGAGTAGCAATCACACACTTATTACATCGAATGTCTCAAAAGAGAACTTATTACAATAAATATGGCTTAAGGCCATCTAATAACGATAACAACGAAAGACTTGGAAGATAAGTGAGTCCATCAACTCCAACGGCGTCACTGAGTATAAGACCACGACCTAAGGCACCTTACTCGTCGTCTGAAAAGTCTGCAACATGAACGTTGCAGCCCAAAAACGGATCAGCACATGGAATATGCTGGCAATGTAACACATCGGGAGTAATGAACAGAATAATGCCATCTCTACATACATATATGGCTGGTGCAAAGCTCTATGGTTACAGTTTTGCATAAAGCCAATTTTTTCCTATATCAAAGGAATAAATTTTATTTAACTATCATGGTGGTTGTTAATTCCTCCAACTCAATCCCAATTAAGCATCATCATTAAACCCAACAAATTAATTTAAGTAACATGACGAGATTCACATGATAATCTAAGTACTAGATACTCAAAACGTCCATAATCAGGGACACGGCTAATCATGATTAGTTTATACACTCTGCAGAGGTTTGTGCACTTTTCCCCGCAAGACTCGATCTCCTCCATTAGATTTCTGGCACTACAAGGTGTTTGAGAAACGGATGACTGAGACACAGTCTTTTAGAATCATTAACTCTTTACTCTGGGTAGACAGTACCAACCTACATCCCTTACATCTGCTAGTCTACCACTGAAAGAGGTCACACAACGTACTCAACTATGCTAGAGCCCATAGTAGCTTGCGGCTGCACACGGAAGTTTCTAGCATGAATAATCTCATGATCGCTTTGAGCCTAGGTGGCAGTCCATAGGAGAATCACACAGTACCCCGGGATTTCCAAAAATACAGGCAACACTAGGTTCCCCAGGTGCCTCAATCCACCCAGATGTGAATTTAAGTTGCCACCTTAAGGAAACCATTAATTAAGAATCTCTCATCTGTCATGGATACACTCACCCAATCCACGTCTACTAGCATAGCATAGCAATATAAGCAAATGTAGAAGTAACTCCCAATGGTTGATAATAAAACAGGTAATAGGTACTACCTCATCTACTTCCAAAAACCCACATATTAATTAGATCCTAATCATGCAATTGTTCGAGGATTGATCTAATGCAATAAAACTGGGTAGTAAAGAGGTATTATCAAAGTGTTACTTGCCTTGTTGATGATCCGTGAAACCTAGAGACTCGTAGTAGCAAGCGGCGCACTCCGGGTACTCTATTGCAAAAAAATAAGCATTCAATAAGTACTCACCTAATGCACAGGTAAAACTCAAATAAGAGATCTAACCAGAAAGTTCAACTTAAGAACTCCTGTTTGCAAAAAGAATCAAATCAAACGAAGCAACGAAAGTCAAACAGAGAAAGAAACAAGCGTCATTTACTAATCTAGACCTAAGTCAAAGTTACAATAGCAACAACTTGTTTGAGTGGTTAGACGGAAAGAGGGTTTCGAGACGAAACTCTAGGCGCTTGAATCGCCTGATTCCGATAAACGAGCGAAAAGTTATACTGGAACGAAAATCGGATCAGAAATCACGATCGAAAATAATCGCGGAAATTCCGAGAAAAAAAATGGACGAACAGGCTAACGAACGAACGTTCTCTGTCTACGGCTAAACGACGAAAACCGTTCATGAAAATGAACATACGAACGAACGTGCGCAAAATAAATAAACAAGAAATAAAACTGAACCGATCTATAAAGAAAATAAACTGCGGTTCTAAAAGAACCCGGCGGCTACCTCGGCGGTGGCGGCGGGCGGTGGCTCCAGTGGCGAGGGGATCCGACGGCGGGGCGGCGGAACGGGGCGGCGGCAGCTCCAACGCGGGGCTCCGGCGGCGGGGCGGCGGGACTCGCGGCGGCGGCGGCGGATCGGGGGCGGGGCTAGGGTTTCAGGGGCGGACGGCTGGGTTGGCGGGGCGTCCTCCCGGCTTATAAGGGCCGGCCGGGCCAAGAGTCCTAGTCGGACACGGCCCGGTAGGTCGGTTCGTTTTTTTGTAAATAATTTCGCATAGAAGAACAAATAAAAGAAATACTAAACGGACTCCAAAAATCCCGAAATAAATTTTCCCCATCCTCTAAAAATAAGCCGGACAATATGAACATTTAGTTGGGGCCTAAATGCAATTTTGAAAAACGCGCATTTTTCCTAAATTCAAATAAAATGGCGATAAACTCCTAAATAAAATCTTATTTGATTTTATTATTAAATCATCAATATTTCTTTATTTTGGGAAGTCATTTTATTCCCTCTCTCTTATTTTTATATAAGAAATATTCGAAGATAAAATAATTAAAATCAAATGATCCTATTTTCAAAATTTAAGAAAACCCAAATATGAAAATACCTAAATCCCCAACTCTCTCCGTGGGTCCTTGAGTTGCGTAGAATTTCTAGGATCAAACCAAAATGCAATGAAAATATGGTATGCAATAATGATCTAATGTATAACATTCCAAATTGAAAATTTGGGATGTTACAGGAACTCAACGAGGAGCAGAAGGAAATGATAAGTGGTTTTCAGCAAGGTAATTTCTGCAAGCACTGAAATTGTTAGTAACAGATAGTTCGATAGTAAGATAATTTGTAGCAAGTAACAAGTAACAATAACAATAAGTGCATCAAGGCAGCCCAATCCTTTTTGTAGTAAAGGACAGGCCGGAATGGTCTCACATAATAAGTAAAAGGGACAATTCCATTTCTGCCCCTAACTGGAACCCACTACTCAAATTTGCTCCTAATTACAACGTGTGCTCAAATTTTCCCAGCTGCCGTTAGTTACCTTATAGACATGCCCTTCTGCGTCATTATCGTCCGGTCAAACAGCTTTGACCATCTCGAAAAAATAGCAAAAAAATAAAAATAAAAAACTGAAATTTTGTGGGATCAAAGGTACTCAGGTTCGCAAGGTGCTCGCAAGGTTTCATGATATTTGGGCATTCTAGGAGCTCGTGGCAAAGGAAAAATAGTAAATATGTACGATTATGGACAGTAAATTCAAAATAAATAGCAAGAAACTTCAAAAAAATACAAAAAACTTTGGCATCCAAGATGCTCAAGTGCGCAAGATGTGTGCAATTTTTTGTTTTGTTTGGACATTGTAGGAGCTCGTGGAGAAAAAAAACAAAATTTGTCTCAGAAAAAACTTTGAAAAAAAACACTATTTTGGTTTTTCTTGCCAGAGCTCCTTGCATGTCATTTGATAACAAAAATTTTCACACACCTTGCCCACCCGAGCATCTTGGATGCCAAAAACATTCATACGTTTATGAATTTTCTTGCTATTTTTTTGAATTTACTATTCAAAGATGTATAGATTTATTGTTTTCCTTTGCCACGTGCTCCTGGTATCTCTAAATAGCATGAAAATTTGAATGTACCTTGCGCACCTGAGTATCTTTGATCCCTCAAAATTTTAGGGTTTTTTTCTATTTTTTTGAGATGGTCAAAGTTGTTTGACCGGACGGTAACGACGCAGAAGGGCGTTTCTATAAGGGCAAGTAACGACAAAGGGGCTAATTTGAGCACACATTGAAATTAGGGGCAAATTTGAGTAGTGGGTTCTAGTTAGGGGTAGAAATGGAATCGTCCCTAAGTAAAATGTTCTTGAGGACACACGGGAATTTTTTCTAGTCATTTTCATCATGTTTGTCTGATTCGCGTTCGCTACTTTGATAATTTGATATGTGGGTGGACCGATGCTTGGCTATTTTTCTTACTTGAACAAGCCTCCCACTTATGATTCACCCCTCTCACAAGCAGCCGCAACTATGAAATAAGAATTAAAATAAAATCTAACCATAGCATTAAACATGTGGATCCAAATCAGCCCCTTACGGAATGACGCATAAACTAGGGTTTAAGTTTCTATCACTCTAGCAACCCATCATCTAATAACTACTCCAAAATGCATTCCCTTAGGCCCAAAGATGGTGAAGTGTCATGTAGTCGACATTCACATAACACCACTAAGGGAATCACAACATACATATCATCAAAATATCGCACGAATATCAAAGTCACATGATTACTTGCAACATGACTTCTCCAGTGTCCTCAAGAACAAAAGAAACTACTCACAAATAATATTCATCTTCAAGATCAGAGGAGTAATAAATATCATAATGGATCTGAACATATAATCTACCATCAAATAAACCAACTAGCATCAACTACAACATGTAACCAACACTACTAGTCACCCATAGGTACCAATCTGAGGTTTTGACACAAGATTGAACACAAGAGATGAACTAGGGTTTTGAGATGAGATGGTGATGGTGAAGATGTTGATGAAGATTGATCCTCCCAAGGTGAGAGGGTTGTTGGTGATGACGATGGCTTCGATTTCCCCCTCCTGGAGGGAAGTGTCCCTGGCGGAATCGCTTCGCGTGAGAGCAAAAATGCTCCTGCCCAAGTTCCACCTCGAGGCAGCGGCGCTCCGTACCAAAAGTCCTCTCCTTATTTTTTCTAGGTCAAAAGATCTTATGTACCAGAAGATGGGCGCCGGAGGTGGGCCAGGGAGCCCACTACCCACCAGGGCATGCCTGGAGGGGCTGGCGTGCCTTGGTGCCTAGTGGGCACCTAGGTGGCCCCCTCTGGTATTTATTTTCTCCAATATTTTTTTATATATTCCAAAATAATTCTCCGTAAAATTTCAGTTCATTTGGAGATGTGAAGAATAGGTATCTCTCGCATAGCTTTTCCAGGTCCAGAATTCCAGTTGCCGATATTCTCCCTCTTTGTGTAAACCTTGCATACTATCAGAGAAAATGCATTAGAATTACTCCAAAAAGTGTTATATTGAATAAAAACACTATAAATAATAGTATGAAAACATGATGCAAAATGGACGTATCAACTCCCCAAGCTTAGACCTTTCTTGTCCTCGAGCGAAAGCCGATATCGAAAATCATGTACACATGTTTAGAGAGAGAGGTGTGGATAAAACAAAATACAGACATAGTAGCATCATGCTTATTATTATAACGGCAATAAACTCTATCATAAAACTTCTTATGAGCAAGTAACAATTCATCACAACATCGAAGTATAAAGCATAAAACTTTATTGAAACCCAACAAACTATGTTCTCAGTCAACTTTGCAATTACAATTCATCATATTTTCAGGAAGGGTCTTGTACCGGAGCCTTTTGGTAAGTTCGCATACTCAACCATCAAACTTCTTATGATGTGATTGCTAACACTCACATCATATATATGGAGCAAAAAGTTTCGGTCGAACACATAGAAAGATAGGGGCTTATAGTTTCGCCTCCCAATTTATTCACCTCAAGTGTGATGTCTCATGATCACTCATATCCAACTGGATATATCTGCATATATCTTTCCCCACCACATGATGCTTGCAAAAGAGAAAAAAATAAAAAGAGTAGAGAAGAACACTATTGACTCTTGCATAAAAAGTAAATACATAAAATTAAAAGATAGGCCCTTCGCATAGGGAGGCAGAGGTTGTCATGCGCTTTTATGTTTGGATGTACAAGCTCCTAGTGCAAAAGAACGTCATGTTAAATTGCCCCTTATGATAGCAACCTTTATTATGCAGTCCGTCGCTTTTTTTACTTTGCCATCACAAGTTCATACAACAGTTATTTTCCCTTACACTAAAAGATCATACATATTTAGAAGCAATTTTTATTGCCTTATGCACTGATGAAAACTTATTTGAAGGAACTTATTCAATCGATAGGTAGGTATGGTGGACTCTCATAACTTGAGATTAGGTTAAGGGTTTTGGATGCACAAGTAGTATCTCCACTTAGTGCGGATTTTGGGCTAGCAAAGATATTGAGCAAGCACCACATATTGGAGGATCTATGACAATATAACTTCTTTGTGAATATGAGTAAACATAAATCATTATGTTGTCTTCCTTGTCCAACGTCAAAAATTTGGCATAAAATATTTAATGGGGGCTCACAATCATAAAAGATGTCCAAGAGAGTATATTTGCATTTTAATCTTCTCTTCCCTTATTTTCATGAATTGCATCATTGACCAATGCTATGTTTGTTAACTTTCAATAAATTTTACTACTTACACTTTTCCTTATGTAATGCCATTAGTTTCTATAAAATTAGCATATGATCTTTTTCATTATTTTATTTATTTTGGTTGAAACAAAAAAGGTAAAGAAGCAAAAACTCAAACTAATCTCTATTATATAACTCTCACTAGATTACATAGATAGATAGATCATGGAACTAGCACTCAAAAATAGATCATACTAAACTTTAATTCTACTAAATCACGAAGCAACTAGAGATCCAACTAAGATAGGTAACGGTAATAAAAGTGATGCTGATACGGTACCTGATGAGGACATCAATACCATTGTTACACCCATAGCCCCTGCTGCTATACATATTGGACCAATTACTAGAGCTCACGCACGCCAGCTAAATTACCAGGTACTTTTGTTTCTTGGTAATGATTCTAATGTTCATGAGAATATGATGCTGCCTAAATTGGATACATTTGTTTTGCTTACACATGAAGGGCCTAGCTTGGAGAAGGATGACCATTGGAGCAAGAAAAAGCATGGAGATGATGGCATGCGCAAGGGGAACAAGAACGGAGTTACGAGTGACGATTTCAGGTCTTTGAAGCCACCATAACAAGTGCATGAAGACTTGGACGAAATATACAAGATGCCACTTCATAAATTTCGTCCAGAGGCTATTATAGGTGGTGCGTCACCTTTTTATTGGGCCAGGCCCATGTAATTTCGAAATACATTAGTATAGGCTATTTTTAGAGTCCGTATGTGTGGGGAAACAAGAGATAGGGTTGATTTCGGACCCCTCCACCAAGGGCCACGAAATTCCCCCTCTCTTCCTCCAGATATACAGCCCTTAGGGCACCGTTTAGACTTTGGGTTTTGTTTAGATTAAAGTTTGCCATAGCTGCAACTTCGCGTACTTCGTTTTTGTTCAACAACCAGACAAAGGCGTCACAGAACCCCACCTTGATCAATAAAGCTTTCATCTTATATTCACAATATCCAGATTGAAATCTCAGTTTCTTGCTTGTTCTTCGTTTGTTCGCAGGAAATAGACCCTCGTGGTCAGGTTGATCGTGCTCCGACATGGTCAATAACCTCTCGGAGTTGGTTTAGCGATTGCTAAGGCGCGACGTTCTCGCACGTTCATAGTCGGATCATCAAAGTCGACTTCCACCAAAGCAAAATCCATCATCTCATCGAAAGACGGGACACCTTTGCCTCTATCAAGTGGTATCAGATTTCCAGGTTGCTCGGTGAGATTTTACAGTTTTTCATAGTTTAGATCGAGTTTGTTCTTCATACCTATAGTAGGGTTAGTTCATCATATCCGAACCAATCTGATCTTTTGCATAATCTTTTTAGGGTTTTGCTTTGTTGAATTTGCGGTTGCATCATCGTGTCTAGTTGCTGGTCTTAGCGTCTAGTCTTTTAGAGTTTCGAGTTCTGGTCATAAGTTGTCACGCCGCCACCGCACCATCATCATCGCCCCTGCCACCTACCATCACCGCTCCGAATCCGTATCCATATACCACCACCAATCCGTGTCCATATACCACCACCGATCCATATCCATATACTACCACCGCTACCACCACCGCTGCCATATACCACCACCGCTGCCATATACCACCACCGCTGCCATATACCACCACCATATATCCACCACCAATCCGAGTTCCTTGCATATTAGGTTTGTTTTCAAGATCGATCTAGTTTCCGATTCATGTTTCCTTGCCGGAGTAGGTTTCAGAAAAAAAAGTCTGGAAACCACCCTCTGTTTAGGCCCAAAATTTTCCGAAAACGCACTTGTCGAAAAATTTTCGGGCTATCCTATTTTTAGGTGTTTCTAAGCGTATTGAGACAGTCGCCGTTATAGAAAGTTTTTTTTGATCCGTTTCCAGTTTTTGGGTCCGGGCAGTCAAAAAAAAAATATTGGTTGAAAAAATTTCGTGCCCATCCTGTCAGTTTGACCTGGGAAGAGTATTGAGACACTCACCATTATAGTGATTTTTTGCAAAAAAAAGCAGCGCAAAAAAAGAGCGAAAAAAAATTCCAGAGTGTGCTTTTCCCTTGTTTACATGCAGCGCCGTGATTTTGTTAGTGTTCTAGGCTCGCGTCTCTAGCATGGTCTAGCCTAGGACCAGCACAGTATCGTCGTTGAGCGTTTATTCAACTTTGCATCTCTGAATTGATTATTGCTGACCCCTTTTGCTACCATCTTATAAGCCTTCCCAACTCCACATACATCTACGTCGTGCGTTTGACTCTCCCTCGTAATCGCTCTATCCAAGCTTTGAGAGTTTTGACTACAACGGTTGCCGATCACCGCCTGTTGCTGGGTAAGAACTGGTAAGAATTTGAGTTTTGCTTGACGGATTTGTGACACCCACCACCACCACTTGTTCGTAGTCTGTAGGATCATATTCTTGTGTGTTTCTATTGCTGCTAACCATGCCAGGATCACAAGCCGACGAGATTGACTGGGAGAACTTATCGAACAAGGAGCTTCATGATATGTTTCAGCAAATGATGACTGAACAGGTGCAAGATGTGCTGAACAATTTTGAAGAGGCCATGGAGAAGATCACTGGCCTTGAGAAGACGTTCGAAACAAAGCTCGATAACAGATTCAATGAACTGCTTGCGCGTCTTCCACCACCGGCTGCACCTGCCGCACCTCTGCAACAACAACAACAACAACAACAACAACAACAATTACCTCCAGGTCACGAAACAGCCCTCCGCCGAGCGAGCCGTGTACTTCTTCGGCCTGGCCAAACTGTTGGTGCTGTTGTTGATACTTCTGTGGCTCCTGCTGCTGATGCGGAGGATGATGAATATGCGGGCGATTATGAGGATGAGGTTGATCAAAATCAGAACTACGTGCAGCCACCAGCACCACCACTAGCAGGTCGACCTCAGGTATATATTCGCAATGGTCGGCCCGCACCACCACCTCATGTACGATATGATGTCCATATTCCTAAACTGAAATTGAATATTCCACCATTTGAGGGTAGATATGTTCCTGATATATATCTTACTTGGGAGTTAGAAACTGAACAACGATTTACATGTTTACAATATCCTGAGGAGAGACGGGTTGCTGCTGCTATTTGTGCTTTCACTAGTTTTGCATGTGTATGGTGGTCTGAACATTTTAGATTATATCCTATTCCAACTACTTGGGCTGCTTTGAAAACTGCTATGCGTACGCGTTGAGTTCCACCATATTATCAACGTGAATTGCTTCAAAAATTGCAGCGTTTAAGACAAGGGAAAATTTTTGTAGAAGAATATTATCAGGAATTACAAACTGGCATGATTAGATGTGGTATTGTTGAGGAGAATGAAGCTATGCTTGCACGTTTTCTGGGTGGATTAAATAGAGAGATTCAGACCATTCTAGACTATAAGGAGTATACTAATATCACTCGTTTATTCCATCTTGCTTGTAAAGCTGAACGTGAAGTGCAGGATCGACAAGCATTGGCGCGAACTAACTTTTCTGCAGGCCGACCTTCATCATGGACACCGCGTGCATCTTCTACTTCAACTGCACCAGCACCTCCATCAGGTGCCACCTACAGTCATGATACAAGAAAACAGGCACAACCACCATTATCTGCCAAGAGCGCACCTGCGGGGCCTGCACAACGTTCTTCTTCTTCCATAGCATCAACAGGGCACACAAGTGATATTATTTGTCGTCGTTGTAAGGGAGGAGGTCATTATGCAAGAGAATGCAAATCTCAGCGTGTGATGATTGCTACCGAGGATGGTGGGTATGAGTCCGCTAGTGACTATGATGAGGAGACTTTGGCTCTTATTACACGTGAAGAACATGGTGGAGATGATTCTGATCATGAGACGCAATACATGGCTCCTAAAGACGCTGACAGGTATGAATGTTTAGTTGCTCAACGTGTTTTGAGTGTGCAGGTCACACAAGCTGAGAAAAATTAGAGGCACAATTTGTTCCATACCAAGGGAGTTGTGAAGGAATGTTCTGTGCGCGTCATCATAGACGGAGGGAGTTGCAACAACTTGGCTAGCATGGAGATGGTGGAGAAGCTTTCTCTCACCACAAGACCACATCCACATCCTTACTACATCCAATGGTTCAACAACAGCGGCAAGGTTAAGGTAACACGTACTGTTCGTGTGCATTTTAGTATCTCTACATATGCTGAATATGTTGATTGTGATGTGGTACCTATGCAAGCATGATCCTTATTACTTGGTAGACCATGGCAATTTGATAAAAACTCTGTACACCATGGTAGAAACAATCAGTATACTCTTGTTCATAAGGATAAAAATATTAGTTTGCTTCCTATGACTCCTGATTCCATTTTGAAATATGATATTAATAGAGCTAATAAAGCAAAAGAGGAGAAGAATAAGAGTGAAAATCAGATTGTGGCAAAAGAATTTGAGCAACAAATGAAGCCTACTAATAAGCCATCTAGTGTTGCTTCTAAAATTAAATTGAAAAGTGCATGTTTATTTGCCACCAAATCTGATATTGATGAGCTAGATTTCAGCAAATCTATTTGCTATGCTTTTGTGTGCAAAGAGGCATTATTTTCATTCGAGGACGTGCCTTCCTCTTTGCCTCTTGCTGTCACTAACATTTTGCAGGAGTTCGCTGACGTCTTTCCACAAGACGTGCCACCGAGATTACCTCCTATTCGAGGGATTGAGCATCAGATTGACTTAATTCCCGGTGCTTCACTGCCAAACCGTGCGCCATACCATACCAATCCAGAGGAGACGAAGGAGATTATGCGTCAACTACAAGAGCTTCTCGACAAAGGTTATATACGCAAATCCCTTAGTCCTTGTGTTGTTCCTATTATTCTAGTGCCGAAAAAGGATGGTACATCGCGTATGTGTGTTGATTGTAGAGGCATTAATAATATTACTATTCATTATTGTCATCCTATTCCCAGGCTAGATGATATGCTTGATGAATTGAGTGGCTCTACAATATTCTCCAAAGTTGATTTGCGTAGTGGATACCATCAAATTTGTATGAAATTGGGGGATGAATGGAAAACAGCATTTAAAACTAAGTTTGGATTATATGAGTGGTTAGTCATGCCTTTTGGGTTAACTAATGCCCCTAGTACTTTCATGAGACTAATGAACAAAGTTTTACGTGCTTTCATTGGACGATTTGTGGTAGTCTATTTTGATGATATACTGATTTATAGCAGATCTTTGGAAGAACATTTGGAACATTTACGTGCTATTTTTATTGCTCTACGTGATGCACGTTTGTTTGGTAACCTTGGGAAGTGCACCTTTTGCACCGACCGAGTATCTTTTCTTGGCTATGTTGTTACTCCACAGGGAATTGAAGTTGATAAAGCCAAGATTGAAGCTATTGAGAGTTGGCCACAGCCCAAAACGGTCATACAAGTGAGGAGTTTTCTTGGCCTCGCTGGATTCTATAGGCGTTTTGTGAGAGATTTCAGCACCATTGCTGCACCTCTCAATGAGCTTACAAAGAAAGATGTGCCTTTTCTTTGGGGTCCCGCACAAGAAGAAGCCTTCGCGGTATTGAAAGATAAGTTGACACATGCTCCTTTACTCCAACTTCCTGATTTTAATAAGACTTTTGAGCTTGAATGTGATGCTAGTGGAATTGGATTAGGAGGTGTGTTATTAAAAGATGGCAAATCTGTTGCATACTTTTCTGAAAATATTGAGTGGGCCTAGTCTGAATTATTCTACTTATGATAAAGAATTATATGCTCTTGTTCGGACTTTAGAAACATGGCAACATTATTTATGGCCCAAAGAATTTGTTATACATTATGATCATGAATCTTTGAAACGTATTAAAAGTCAAGCTAAACTGAATCGTAGACATGCTAAATGGGTTGAATTCATTGAGACTTTCCCTTATGTCATTAAACACAAGAAGGGAAAATAAAATGTTATTGCCGATGCATTGTCTCGTCGCTATACTATGCTTTCACAACTTGACTTCAAAATATTTGGTTTGGAGACCATCAAAGATCAATATGTGCATGATGCTGATTTTAAAGATGTAATGCAGAATTGTAAAGAAGGAAGAATGTGGAACAAGTTTGTCATTAACGATGCATTTGTGTTTCGTGCTAACAAGCTATGCATTCCAGCTAGCTCCGTTTGTCTTTTGTTGTTGTAGGAGGCGCATGGAGGAGGATTAATGGGACACTTTGGCGTGAAGAAGACGGAGGACGTACTTGCTACACATTTCTTTTGGCCAAAGATGAGATGGGATGTTGAGCGTTTTATTGCTCGCTGCACTACATGTCAAAAAGCTAAGTCACGACTCAATCCTCATGGTTTATATATGCCTTTGCTGTACCTAGTGTTCCTTGGGAGGATATATCTATGGACTTTGTTTTAGGTTTACCTCGAACAAAGAAGGGGAGGGATAGCATATTTGTTGTCATGGATAGATTCTCGAAAATGGCACAGTTTATACCATGTCATAAAAGCGATGATGCTGTTAATGTTGCTAATTTGTTCTTTCGTGAAATTATTCGTTTGCATGGTGTGCCAAATACTATTGTTTCATATCGTGATACTAAATTTCTTAGCCACTTTTGGAGATGTTTATGGGCTAAGTTGGGGACTAAACTGCTTTTTAGTACTACTTGTCACCCCCAAACTGATGGACAAACTGAAGTAGTCAATAGAACATTGTCTACTATGCTTAGGGCTATTTTGAAGAATAATAAGAAAATGTGGGAGGAATGCTTGCCTCATATTGAATTTGCTTATAATCGTTCATTGCATTCTACTACTAAGATGTGCCCTTTTGAAGTTGTGTATGGTTTCCTACCTCGTGCACCTATTGATTTGTTTCCTCTACCATCTTCGGAGAAGGTTAATTTTGATGCTAAACAACGTGCTGAATTGATTTTAAAAATGCATGAGTTAACTAAGGAAAACATTGAGCATATGAATGCTAAATATAAACTTGCTGGAGATAAGGGTAGAAAACATGTTGTGTTTGCACCTGGAGATCTTGTTTGGTTACATTTGCGTAAGGATTGATTTCCTGATTTGCGCAAATCAAAGCTAATGCCATGTGCTGATGGTCCCTTTAAGGTGTTCGAGAAAATAAATGATAATGCATATAAACTTGAGCTGCCTGCAGATTTTGGGGTTAGTCCCACTTTTAACATTGCAGATTTGAAGCCTTATTTGGGTGAGGAAGATGAACTTCCGTCGAGGACGACTTCATTTCAAGAAGGGGAGGATGATGAGGACATCAATACCATTGTTACACCCACATCCCCTGCTGCTATACATATTGGACCAATTACTAGAGCTCGCGCACGCCAGCTAAATTACCAGGTACTTTCGTTTCTTGGTAATGATTCTAATGTTCATGAGAATATGATGCTGCCTAAGTTGGATACATTTGTTTTGCTTACAAATGAAGGGCCTAGTTTGGAGAAGGATGAACATTGGAGCAAGAAAAAGCATGGAGATGATGGCATGCGCAAGGGGAACAAGAACGGAGTTACGAGTGATGATTTCAGGTCTTTGAAGCCACCATAATGAGTGCATGAAGCCTTGGACGAAATATACAAGATGCCACTTCATAAGTTTCGTCCAGAGGCTATTATAGGTGTCGCGTCACCTTTTTATTGGGCCAGGCCCTTGTAATTTCGAAATACATTAGTATAGGCTATTTTTAGAGTCCGTATGTGTGGGGAAACAAGAGATAGGGTTGATTTCGGACCCCTCCACCAAGGGCCACGAAATTCCCCCTCTCTTCCTCCATATATACAGCCCTTAGGGCACCATTTAGACTTTGGGTTTTGTTTAGATTAAAGTTTGCCATAGCTGCAACTTCGCGTACTTCTTTTGTGTTCACCAACCAGACAAAGGCGTCACAGAACCCCACCTTGATCAATAAAGCTTTCATCTTATATTCACAATATCCAGATTGCAATCTTAGTTTCTTGCTTGTTCTTCGTTTGCTCGCAGGAAACAGACCCTCGTGGTCAGGTTGATCGTGCTCCGGCATGGTCAATAACCTCTCGGAGTTGGTTTAGCGATTGCTAAGGCGCGACGTCCTCGCACGTTCGTAGTCGGATCGTCAAAGTCGACTTCCACCAAAGTGAAATCCATCATCTCATCGAAAGACGGGACACCTTTGCCTCTATCAGTACCATGGCATCTCCACCAAGCTTGGCACATGCCAAGGGTAGTGCCCATACCCGTGTGTTTAAGTCTCCTTCTTTGGTGATGGTGGTGATGATGAGGTAGTGGCTTCACACTTCAGCCTCTATAGGTACTCCAATCTACGGTTGATGCTCCGAAGCGCAATGTTTTCCTCTTCCAACAAAATAATTTCACGAGTGAGATATGTATTCTGAACACAAATAATTTCAAAGGCCTTAAAGGCTTCGATTTTAGTGGGGGTGAGATGGTTATAGTAAGGCTGAAGGATATCTTCCTCTTTCTCAACTACCCCCATGAGCATGGCCTTTTCCCCTTCTTGAGCTTGATCCCCTGCAACTTCCTTGACCTCGTCCTCCTTGGTGATTTCTTTATGTTCTTCCCTCCTTAGTTCCATCTTCAATAGAAAAGCATCTTCTTCTACTTTATTGGAGGAGGGAGAAGACATGATGCCTGGCTTGATAGATCTGGCAAAAAAACAACACGAAACAAGAATAGAGGATTTCTCCATGATAAGGTGGTCAAATCATCCGGGGGTTTATATAAAGAATTTTTATCTTGGGAAACAAGTATATGATAGGAAAATAGAGTCGGGAAAGTACCCGAGGGGGCCACTACCCACCAGGGCGCGCCGGGTGGAGCAGGCGCGCCCTGGTGCCTAGTGGGCACCGGTGTTGCCTTCCCAACTATTTCTTATTCTTTTTATTTTCTAATACTCCAAAACTCACAAAAAACATTTTTGCGGAATTTTTGGAGTCGGTTTACTTACGGTATCACAGACCTCTTCCTTCAAGGTTCTAGAGTGTTCTGGAATGTCTCTTTTATGTATTACTACGGTGTCATGGTTTGAATAATATTGGTTTCAACATTAATTGGTGTACCAGAAATATAGTGCTCAATTCTTTTTCCATTGACCACCTTCGGATTAGTGGCTTCGGAATTATTGATATTGATAGCTCCAGAGCGATAGATTTCTTCGATGATATATGGTCCTTCCCACTTGGAGAGAAATTTTCCTGCAAAAAATCTAAAACAAGAATTGTACAATAGAACATATTCACAAACTTTGAATTCTCGCTTTTGGATTCTTTTGTCATGCCATCTTTTGAATTTTTCTTTGAATAGTTTGGCATTTTCATAAGCTTGGGTTCTCCATTCATCTAGTGAGCTAATATCGAAAAACCTCTTTTCACTGGCAAGTTTGAAATCATAGTTGAGGTCCTTAATTACCCAATATGCTTTATGTTCTAACTCAAGAGGCAAATAACATGCTTTTACATAAACCATTTTGTATGGAGACATGCCCATATGATTTTTATAAGCAGTTCTATAAGCCCGTAGTGCATCATCAAATTTCTTAGACAGATCTTCCCTTGATCTGTTAACAGTCTTTTGTAATATCAACTTTATTTCTCTATTGCTAAGTTCAACTTGACCACTAGATCGGGTGATAATAAGATGCAATTCTATGGTTTCCATCATATTTAGCAAGCAATTTATAGAAACACCATGAATAAAATGTGAACCACCATCAGTCATTAAATATCTAGGGACTCCAAACCTTAGGAAAATAACTTCTTTCAGCATTTTCATGGAGCTGTTATGATCATAACTGCTAGTTGGAATAGCTTCTACCCACTTAGTGATAGAGGCAAAGGTGTATCGTCTTTCGATGAGGTGGTGGCTATCGTTTTGCGTGGAGTAGACTTCGATGATCTGACTACGAACGTGCGAGGACGTTGCGCCTTAACAATTGCTAAACCAACTCCGAGAGGTTATTAACAACGTCGGAGCATGATCAACCTGACCATGAGGGTATATTTCCTGCAAGCAAACGAAGAACAAGCAAGAATCTGAGATTGCAATCTTGATATTGTGAATATAAGAGAAAGCTTTATTGATGAACATGGGGTTCTGTGACGTCTTTGTCTGGTCATTGAACACAAATGAAGTATGCGAAGTTGCAGCTATGGCGAACTTTAATCTAAACAAAACCCAAAGTCTAAACGATGCCCTAAGGGCTGTATATATGGAGGAAGAGGGGGTGACTTTCATGACCCTTGCAAGAGGGGTCTGAAACCAACCCTATCTCTTGTTTCCCCACACACACGGACTCGAAAAATAGCCTACACTTATGTATTTCTAAATTACATGGGCCTGGCCCAATAATAAGGTGACACAACACCTATAATAGCCTCTGGACGAAATTTTTGAAGTGGCATCTTGTATATTTCGTCCAAGCCTTCTTGCACTCATTACGGTGGCTTCATAGTGCTGAAATCATCACTTGAAACTCCGTTCTTGTTCCCCTTGCGCATGCCATCATCTCCATGCTTGTTCTTGCTCCAATGTTCATCCTTCTCCCAGCTAGGCTCTTCATTTGTAAGCAAAACAAATGTATCCAATTTAGGCAGCAACATATTCTCATGAACATTAGAATCATTACCAAGAAACAAAAGTACCTGGTAATTTAACTGGCATGCGCGAGCTCTAGTAATTGGTCCAGTATGTATAGCAGCAGGGGTTGTGGGTGTAACAATGGTATTGATGTCCTCATCATCCTCTCCTTCTTGAAATGAAATCGTCCTCGACGGAAGCTTATGTTCCTCACCCAAATAAGGCTTCAAATCTGCAATGTTAAAAGTGGGACTAACCCAAAAATCTGCAGGCAACTCAAGTTTATATGCATTATCATTTATTTTATCTAACACCTTAAAAGGACCATCAGCACGTGGCATTAACTTTGATTTGCACAAATTAGGAAATCTATACTTACGCAAATGTAACCAAACAAGATCTCCAGGTGCAAACACAATATGTTTTCTACCCTTATCTCCAGCAAGTTTATATTTAGCATTCATACGCTCAATGTTTTTCTTAGTTAACTCATGCATTTTTAAGATCAATTCAGCATGTTGTTTAGCATCAAAATTAACCTTCTCTGAAGATGGAAGAGGCAAAAAATCAATAGGTGCACGAGGTTGGAAACCATGCACAATTTCAAAAGGGCACATCTTAGTAGTAGAATGCAATGAACGATTATAAGCAAATTCAATATGAGGCAAGCATTCTTCCCACATTTTCTTATTATTCTTCAAAACAGCACTAAGCATAGTAGACAATGTCCATCTGTTTGGGGGTGACAAGTAGTACTAAAAAGCAGTTTAGTCCCCAACTTAGACCATAAACATCTCCAAAAGTGGCTAAGAAATTTAGTATCACGATCTGAAACAATATTATTTGGCATGCCATGCAAGCGAATAATTTCATGAAAGAACAAATCAGCAACATTAACAGCATCATCACTTTTTTGACATGGTATTAAGTGTGCCATTTTCGAGAATCTATTCATGACAACAAATATGCTATCCCTCCCCTTCTTTGTTCGAGGTAAACTTAGAACAAAGTCCATAGATATATCCTCCCAAGGAACACTAGGTACAGGCAAAGGCATATATAAACCATGAGGATTGAGTCATGACTTAGCTTTTTGACACGTAGTGCAGCGAGTAACAAAACGCTCAACATCATGTCTCATCTTTGGCCAAAAGAAATGTGTAGCAAGTATGTCCTCCGTCTTCTTCACGCCAAAGTGTCCCGTTAATCCTCCTCCATGCGCCTCCTACAACAACAAAAGACGAACGAAGCTAGCTGGAATGCATAGCTTGTTAGCACGGAACACAGATCCATCATTAATGACGAACTTGTTCCATGTTCTTCGTTCTTTACAATTCTGCAATACATCTTTAAAATCAGCATCATGCACATATTGATCTTTCATGGTCTCCCAACCAAATATTCTGAAGTCAAGTTGTGAAAGCATAGTATAGTGACGAGACAATGCATCAACAATAACATTTACTTTATCCTTCTTGTGTTTAATGACATAAGGGAAAGTCTCAATGAATTCAACCCATTTAGCATGTCTACGATTCAGTTTAGCTTGACTTTTAATATGTTTCAAAGATTCATGATCAGAATGTATAACAAGTTCTTTGGACCATAAATAATGTTTCCATGTTTCTAAAGTCCGAATAAGAGCATATAATTCTTTATCATAAGTACAATAATTCAGACTAGGCCCACTCGATTTTTCAGAAAAGTATGCAACAAGTTTGACATCTTGTAATAACACACCTCCTAATCCAATTCAACTAGCATCACATTCAAGCTCAAAAGTCTTATTAAAATCAGGAAGTTGGAGTAAAGGAGCATGTGTCAACTTATCTTTCAGTACCGTGAGGGCTTCTTCCTATGCGGTACCCCAAACAAAAGGCACATCCTTCATTGTAATCTCATTGAGAGGTGCAGCAATGGTGCTAAAATCTCTCACAAAACGCCTATAGAATCCAACGAGGTCAAGAAAACTCCTCACTTGTGTGACCGTTTTGGGTTGTGGCCAACTCTCATTAGCTTCAATCTTGGCTTTATCAACTTCAATTCCCTGTGGAGTAACAACATAGCCAAGAATAGATACTCGGTCGGTGCAAAAGGTGCACTTCCCATGGTTACCAAACAAACATGCTGTAACATCCCAAATTTTCAATTTGGAATGTTATACATAGGTCATCATTGCATATCACATTTAATTGCATTTTGGTTGATCCTAGAAATTCTAAGCAACTCAAGGACCCACGGAGAGAGTTGGGGATTTCGTTATTTTCATATTTGAGTTTTTCTTAAATTTTGAAAAGAGGATCATTTGGTTTTAATTATTTTTCTCTTCAAATATTTCAAATGATCAAATAAAAGAGAGGAGATGAAATGACTTCTCCAAAATAAAAGAAATATTGTAGGAAAAATGTAAAAATCAAATATTTACTATTTTATTTGAATTAGGAAAAAAATGTGTTTTTCAAAATTGCATTAGTGGCCCAAATAAATGTTCTCTTTGTCCGAAATATTATTAGAGGACCGTGAAAATTTATTTCAGGATTTTTGGACTCTGTTTAGTATTTCTTTTATTTCTTTTTCTGCGTCAGGATTATTTAAAAAAACAATGCACGACCTAAACTGGCCGTGCCTAACCCGGACTCTGTCCGCCCAGGCTTTATAAGTTGCAGCTCGACCCCGCCGCCACCCCAGCCGCCAGCCCCGCCACCCCCAAACCCTAGCTGCCGCACCGTCCCCTCGATCTGCAAGCCGCCACCGCCCCCAAACCCTAGCCGTCACGTCGCCACCTCGATCCACGCGCCGCCGCCGCCGTTGTCCGCCGTCGCCATCTCGTCTCCCCGCCACCGCCGGAGCCGCCGCCGACCCCGCCACCAAGGTAGCCGCCGCCGCTGTCCAGTTTTCTTAGGAAAACCGTCGGTTTTTTTTCAAAACCCTAGATCTAGTTTTTTTATTTAGTTTGGTTCGTTGTTTTTTGGTTTAGTTAAATAGCGGATGTTCGTCCGTACGTTCATTCTAACGAACCTTGTTCGTCGGTTAGCCGCAGACAGTGAACATTTGTTCGTTAGCCTGTTCATCTCGTTTTATTTTCCAGGGTTTTTCTGCGATTATTTTTTATCGTGATTTCTGCCCTAATCTTCATTTTAGTTTATCTTTTCGCTCGTTTATCCGAATTAGATGAAATAGGCGCCTAGATCTTCGTCTCGAAGCCCTCTTTTTGTTTAACCAACTTGAACAAGATTTTGGTATTGTAAAATTTGACTTCAATCCAGATTAGTAAACGAATCTTATTTCTTTCGTAGTTTGGGTTTCGTTGCTCCGTTTGATTTGATTCTTTTTGCAAACCGGAGTTCTTCAGTTGAACTTTCTGGTTAGATCTTCTTATTTGAGTTTTACCTGTGCTTCTAGTTGAGTGCTTATGTATGTTATTGTTTGTTTGCAATAGAATTCCCGGAGTGCGAAGCGTGCTACTACGAGTCTCTAGGTTTTGCGAATCATTAGCAAGGCAAGTAACACTTTGATCATATCTCTTTATTACCCAGTTTTTATGCATTAGTCTCAACCCTCAAACATTGCATGGTTAGGATCTGAATAACATGTGGGTTTGGGAAGTATATGATGAGGTAGAACCTATTGCCCTTTTATTATCAAACCTTTGGAAGTTACTTCTATGTTATGCTCAGGATTGCTATGGTATGCTCGTAGACGTGGATTGGGTGAGTGTATCCATGACAGATGTGAGTATTGTTAATTAATGGTTAACTTAAGGTGGCTACTTAAATACACATCTGGGTGGATTGGTTGAGGCACCCTGGAGTATCCAGTGGTTGTCCGGGCACCTGGAGAATCCAGTGTTGTCCTAGGATATCCCGGAGTACCCGTGTGATCATCCTACGGTTCGCCACCCAGGATCAAAGGGATCATAAGATTATTCATGCTAGAAACTTCCGTGTGCAGCCACAAGCCAATATGGGCTCTGGCATAGTTGAGTATGTTGTGTGACCTCTTTCAGTGGTAGACTAGCAGATGTAGGGGATGTAGGTTGTACTGTCTACCCAAAGTAAAGACTTAATGCTTCTGAAAGACTGTGTCTCGGTCATCTGTTTCTCAAACATCATGTAGTGCGAGAAATCCAATGGTGGAGATCGAGTCTTGTGGGAAAAAGTGCGCAAACCTCTGCAGAGTGTATAAACTAATCATGGTTAGCCGTGTCCCCGGTTATGGACATCTTGAGTATCTAGTTCTTGGATTATCATGTTGATCTCATCACTCTAAATTAATTTGTTGGGTTTAATGATGATGTTTAATTGGGATTGAGTTGGAGGAACCTTCTCAATGTTTAACAACCACCATGATAGTTAAACAAAAATTTATTCCTTTGTAGTAGGGAAAATTTGGCTTTATGCAAAAACTGTAACCATAGAGCTTTCCACCAGCCATATATGCATGTAGTGATAGCATTTATTCTGTTCATTACTCTATGTGTTACATTGCCAGCATATTCCATGTGCTGACCCGTTCGGGCTGCAACATATCATGTTGCAGACTTTTCAGACGACGAGTAAGGTGCCATAGGTCGTTTCGTTCACTCAGCTATGCCGTTGGAGTTGATGGACTCACTTTATCTTCCAAGCCTTCCGCTGTTATCTTCTTTAGATGGCCTTAAGCCATATTATAATAATAAGTTCTCTTTTCAGACATTTGATGTAATAAGTGTGTGATTGAAACTCTGTTATAAATCCTTGAGTACTGTGTGTGTCAGCATTACCGATCCAGGGATGACACTGATGCACAGAGACTAGACTATTTGAGGTCTGGTCGCTACAAGATGGTATCGAAGAACACGCTCACTATAGGACATGACCACTAAGCTAAAACCATAGGTCACTCCTCTCTACTCATTTCTGACTCCTCTCCCTTTTCTACACTATAGGATGGCAGGCGCAAGGAACAAGTTTACACAACCGGATGAAGACACTCCTTTTGGACAACACTTGAAGGAAGTTATAAGGTATCTTAACATCGGAATACCAAGCTTCACCGGAACCTACATCGCCACTTTACCAGAAGAGGAGCGTTGGATGATTCGAGCTCAAGTTCCAGGAAGGACGTTCATGCCAGTCACTTAGCCCATAAAGTTTTCCTTTGATGCTCCAACCTAGAGTCTAGGAAAGCGCATGGCAGCCCACATCACCATGGGACACATTGGAGAAGTTTACCACAAGGATCTCAAGGATACTATCTACCTGATATGTGGGCGCCGAGATGAGCAATGGGAGATGATCAACACCAGGAGGGATAGGTCCATTGCATCTTTCATCCAGGAGTTAAACCAGCACATTCATCTCCAGGAGAACCAGATGTGCGTAGGCATGATAGATCTGAAGAAGGCAATGACCAGGATCACAGAGCTAGAGGAGGAACTCAAGTCTACATCCGACGGATATGAGGAAGAAATGACGATACTCGTGGAGAAGAATGACGACCTGAAAAGGAAGCTAGGAGTATTTATGGGAGACCACGCACCAGGAGGAGATGACGATGATGCAAAATACATTTGTTCGGAGGACTACATCATCATCGACGACACCGACTCAGACCCCGACGATAGCGATGATGACTATGTTGATGAAGCTGGAGCAGATATCATGGAGTCTTCTACCGATTAAAACTTCTAGTCGACCACCATATCAGTAGTAGTATTCCTCCATTGTGACGTCCCCAATTCAATCGTACACTAATCATACACGCAAATGTGTATGATCAAGATCAGGGACTCATGGGAAGATATCACAACACAACTCTAGACATAAATCAAAATAATACAAGCTTTATATTACAAGCTAGGGACCTTGAGGGCTCGAATACAAGCTCGATACACAAGAGTCAGCGAAAGCAACAATATCTGAGTACATACATAAGTTAAACAAGGATGCCTTAAGAAGGCAAACACAAAAGCAATAACGATCGAAGAGGCAAGGCCTCCTGCCTGGGACCTCCTAACTACTCCTGGTCGTCGGCGGTCTCCACGTAGTAGCATCCGTCGGCGATGGCATCTGACTCCAGGGATCCACCATCTGGTTGCATCAACCGGAAAGAAGAAGGAAGGGGGAAAAGGGGTAGCAAGACAACCGTGAGTACTCATCCAAAGTACACGCAAGCATCAGATCTATACTAAGTATGCATTGGTATCAAAATGGAAGGTTTGTATCTGTGGACTGAGCTGCAGCATGCCAGAATAGAGGGGGAAGGCCTAGCCTATCGAAGACTAGCCTCTTCACACAGCTCCGAGCATATTGCAGCATGTAGGAGAGTAAAGAATAGCAGTTTAATATTTAACAAACATGTTGTAGAATCAATGCCCAGAGATCCTTCCCTGACTCCCTGCGGGAAAGCCATTTCGGAGCCACATATCCATCACATGTCTCAAGTATCCATTTCTAGCTATATAAGATCCAGATATAAGTCTGAACGTCCATTACCGTGGACACAGTATTCGAATATATAACTTCCCTGCAGGGGTGCACCACGTTAGCCAACATGCTCGATCCCTCTAGTCGGACACACCTTTCTGGGGTCAATGCCCGGCCTCGGAAGATCAACACGTTGCAACCCTACCTAGGCTCAGCAGAGAGGTCCCCGCCGGTCTACATCTTAAGCACTCCGGGGTCTTGGGCCCATCGCTCACAGCACTCCGGGTCGTTGCGAGCAGGGTGGATACCAGCATCGCCTCGGATGGCCAGCACGATCCGACCGTGCCGCACCGCTGAACCGGATGTCTGACAAAGCTTCGGCTGATACTGCGACGATGAGGCCCATATCTATTATCGCGTGGTGGTTAGTGCATAAAGTCCAGAGGCCAACTCAGAACAAATACCCAAACCTGTTAGTGCATTGGGGGCTCACGGAGACGAGCAGAGACTCATGATAAGGTGACCCCGTCGCCCCGTCTTGTGGACTTATGGCAAGGGCCCAGACTGCCCGTCCGTGCCACGTGGAAAACTCACGGGTGCTCAACGGGCCCGCCCGACTTTCACATCAACTCGTGGGTACCCCTCAAGGACGACCCAACTTCAACAATGGTCTCAAATAAATTCAAGGTAACCGTGTGTCCAAACATCAAGGGGAAAACCCGAGGAATCACCCACGGAGGATTCCACTCAATGTAATCATCAAGGTGAACGTAAGAGGGACTACCCTCGAGGTTCACACTTGAGGTGTTGAATGACAGAGCCGTATCGGGAATGGTGAAAGAGGAAATCACCCTCGATGACCACGACCGAATAGCTACACTACAGAATTATCATCAGGAGTGCGTTATGAGGGATCACCCCTGGCACTCGATAGTAGCTCTGTAGAGTCGAGCAACAAAAGGGGCGTGATGTGATGTGAGGTGTCGGGCTCTGGTCGTCGATCACGTTGATCGAGTCATCGATCATGAAGCAGCGGCAACAAGGACAAGGTGGGGGTCACTGATGGATCACTAACCAACCTATACTAAGCAGTTTAGGATAAGCAGGTAGGTAACAATAGCAGGTTTAAAAGCAGGCTATGCATCAGAATAGGAGCAAACGATAATAGTAGCAAAATCTAATGCAAGCATGAGAGAATAGAATGGGCGATATTGGGATGATCAAAAGGGGGGCTTGCCTGGTTGCTTAGACAAGGAGGGTCGTCGTCGACGTAGTCGATCACAGGGACATCAACATCGGTCTCGGGTCTACCGGAGAGAAGAGGGGGAAGAAACAGTAAATACACACAAACATATGCATAACAAGACAATAAGTGGGGCTAGAGGTGATCTAACACTATACTACGCGATACTGGTGAAGCGGGATAACATCCGGGAAGGTTTTCCCAAAGTTTGGCATTTTTGGGCAAATGAAACGGAGGGGGGAAGGTTGCAGGTTCGCTATGCTAGGGACGTGTGACAGAGAAACGAAGGGTGTATCCGGATTCGTCTCGTCGTTCTGAGCAACTTTCATGTATAAAACATTTTCATCCGAGTTACGGATTACTTTCTATGTTTTTTCAAAGATTTATCAATTTTCCGGAGTTATTCATAAATATTAAAACGAATTAAAAACGGTGTACTACCTTTTATACACGGCAGTGGCCAGCCACAGTCAGTGACATGTGGGGCCTGGGTCAAAGTCAACACAATCAAAATGACTGGTCAACAAGTTCAGTGGGACCCAGCTGTCATAGTCACATGGCAACTTAAAAGAATTAACTAATTTAGTTGGGGGGTCCTACTGTCATAGACAGAACCTGAATTAGATTTATTTGAAACAATTAGTTAAACAAAGTGGCTCGCACGACATAGTCTACTAGTTGAACTAGTAGGCAATTAGACTTGGACTAATCTATCTTAGTATTAAAAAGGGCCAGCCCCATGTGCACACACACGCACAACACGGGAGGCACAGGCCATGGCCACGGCCAGTCAGCCACTGCCTAGGCGAGCGCGGGTGCTGCCAGGGGAGGGCGCGAGCACATGTGGGTGTGAGTGTGCACGTGCATGCGCGGCGCGGCTGGGGTGCACGCAGGCGGGCGCGGCGGCGGGTGCGGGACTGCATGCGGCAGCGGCGCAACAACAGTAGCACAGCCAGCAGCAGTAATGCAGTAGCAGTCAGCACATCGGCAAGCGGCGCAGCAACAAGCGACAGCAGCAACGGCAGGAGCAATAGCAGTGTGAGGAGCCGCGGCAACAACCAGTACAGGGCAGCAGCAGAGACATTGAGCGGCGGCAGCAAGCACGCACGTACGCGGGAGCTCGGGACGGTGACTACGGCAACGGTTCCAACAGAGGTGACGAGGAGGCCGGAGGTGGACCGGAGCCGCGGTAAACGACGTCGGGCGCCGGTGAGGTACGCGACGGAGATGCGTTCGATGGCGAGCGCACGGGACGGCTCTGCTCGATTTGAAGCTCTGAATGGATGAGGTCGACGATGGCGTTTCTCCTGGACTAGTCGGTGCGACAAACGGTGGCCGGTGGCTACGCGGGCAGCAAGTCGAGTCGAGCTCGACGGACGGGATCCGCCATGTCGTGGTACGACGAAGCGGCACGGGGTGGGGGAAGAAAGAGAGTGCTAGGGTTCCAGAGAGGGAGGAAGGCACCTGTGAGTTTAAGTAGGCGAGGGGGGTCGTCGGGGTAGCCGCCGGATGACTGCCACGGCATCGGGCGCCATGGTCTGGGACCGGGATGAGCTCCACGATCCCCTGGTGAACAGGAGGGGGAAGGAGGCGCATGTGGGCCGGCTGGGTCGAGGCCCAGTAGGGGGAGGGGGTCTGCTTTCCCTTTTGTTTCTTTTTGGGTTTTCTTTTCTTTAATATTTTTTGTTTTCTTTTAGTTTTGTTTAGTATTTAATTTAAACAACAAAAGGGGTTTTGTAAAAATAAGAGACTTGGCCCATAATTTGCAATGCAAATTTAGGCACTGCTATAAAATGGTTTGGCACATAAATAAAATAGTTTGCAAAATTTTATAATTTTAAAGGCATATAAGTTATTGATTTGGCCACTGTTTGAATTATTATATGGCGTTAAACCACTTTGTAAAAAGTTGGTTCACCACCATAATTGGTTATGAATTATTTACGACATATTTTGACATTTGAAAACTTTTGTCGTTCAACTTTAATTTAAATCTGAATTTGAACCGGATTGAATCCTAGCGGGATTTAGCAATAGTAAAAGCAATGACGTGGCATCATTAGCAGAGGATTATTGTAGCTTAATTTCCGGGCATCACACCCATGTATATAGTATAGTCCGAGCACTTTCGTAACGATAGTTAGACCGATTGTATGTCCTTGTGTGAATTAATTGAACTGATATGATTGTGTTTGTCTCATGTGCATATGGGTAGTGTTTTCCCTTTGGGCCTCATTCTATTCTGTTTTCTCACCTTTTCTAAAACCATCAGATGCATCCGAGACGTGACAATGGATTTGCTTTCCCACCAGAGCTCACTCAGTTGATACAGCAGCAGAACACCTTGATGTAGCTACTAGTTCAGAATCAGAACCAAGGGAGCAACAACAACAACAACAACAACAACAACCCACCACCACCACCACCTGTTGATCACTTAGACCGTTTTCTAAGGCTGAATCCGCCGATGTTCTCTAGTAGCACTGAGCCGATTGTTGCAGATGATTGGCTCCGCAAGATTGGAAGGGAGCTGACCACTGCAGGATGCACAGATACAGAGAGAGTGCATTTTGTCGCACACCAGCTTGATGGACCTGCAGCATCATGGTGGGAGAATTTCACAGCCACTTATCCCATTGACATTGTTACATGGGACCAGTTCCAGTAGGCTTTTCACACTGCCCATGTTTCAGCGGGAGCTATGAACATGAAGAAGCTTGAGTTTCACAACTTGCACCAAGGAGGACGCACAGTGGGCCAGTATGTGGATGAGTTTAGTAAGTTAGCACGTTATGCCTCGGATGACGTTGCTACAGATGCTGCTAAGCAGGAGAAGTTTCTAGAAGGACTAAATGATGAGCTGAGCATGCAGTTGATGGTGGCAACCTTCAACAACTACCAGGAGTTGGTAGACAGAGCTCTCATGATTGAAGGGAAGCAGCAACAGGTAGACAGCCGCAAGAGGAAGTATGGACAAGGGAAGTACCATTCAGAAGCTCAGCAGAGGCCCTGTTTTACCCCGAACTCGGGAGGACACATTCACCACAACCATGGAGGCTATAATTCCAATGGAGGAAGTTCACATAACCATAGTGGCCCCAAGAATGGGAATAGGAATGGAGGAAGCAACGTCCAAAACCGTTCCAACCCAGCAACGCCTGCCAAGAAAGATCTAAATCACATTACTTGTTTTAAGTGCGGGAAGAATGGACATTACACCATGGAGTGTTCTGAAGCAAAGAATGGAAATGGCAATGGAAGCTCTGGGAAGAAGCCCAACCCTTTCAACAGGGGACAAGTGAACCACGTTAGCGTGGAGGAGGTTGAAGTACAACCCGATGCAGTAATATGTAAGTTTTTGGTAAAGTCATTTACTGCAATCGTTCTTTTTGATACTGGTGCATCACATTCATACATATCAAGGGGATTTGTGAATAAGTATAAGTTGCCAACCGAAGCCCTTAGGTCACCCATGTTAGTAACCTCGCCAGGAGCAGAATATATGGCCAGCCTATGGTGCAACTGGTTACCATTAAGGATTGGTAACTACGTGTTCCCCTTAGACCTAATAGTATTGGAGTCACAAGGACTGGATGTAATATTAGGCATGGGTTGGTTATTGAAGTATGGAGGGAACATTGACTGTGCCAGTAGTTGATTTTGCTCACCACCCCAAAAGGAAGAAGGATTAAGTATGTATCCCGGCATGTGCCGAAGAGGACTCAAGTGAATTCCTTATTAGGAGTTGTACAGGAGGAAGTACCAGCGGTGAAGGATTTCCCTGATGTATTTCCAGAGGAGTTGCTAGGCATGCCACCGGATAGAGACATTGAGTTTTTGATTGAGCTTTTGCCAGGCACAAGGCCAATATCAAAGAGACCGTATCGGATGCCCGCACAGGATTTGGAGGAAATTAAGAAGCAGATTAAGGAGTTACTGGATAAGGGTTATATTCGACCAAGTTCGTCACCTTGGGGATCCCCAATACTTCTAGTGGAGAAGAAGGATGGATCATTAAGGATGGTTGTTGATTATCATGCGTTGGATGAAGTGATGATCTAGAACAAGTACCCACTGCCGATGATGAATGATTTGTTTGACCAGTTGCAAGGAGCTAAAGTATTTTCCAAAATCGATCTGCCATCAGGATACCACCAACTGAAGATTCGAGAGAAGGATATACCTAAGACAACTTTTACCACAAGGTACGGGCTATATGAGTATACCGTTATGTCATTTGGTCTAACAAACGCACCTGCATATTTCATGAACATGATGAACAAGGTGTTTATGGAGTTCTTGGATAAGTTCGTTATAGTGTTCATTGATGATATATTGGTCTACTCGAAGGATGAAGAGGAGCATAAGGAGCATTTGAGTTTGGTTCTCGAGAAGCTCAGGGAACATCAGTTATATGCCAAGTTCAGCAAGTGTGAGTTTTGGTTGAAGGAAGTTGAATTTCTCGGACATGTTATATCCGGAGAAGGAATAGTAGTAGACCCCACCAAGGTTGTCTCTGTGACTAAATGGGTAGCACCCACGTCAGTTGGAGAGATCAGGAGTTTTCTTGGACTCACAGGGTATTACAGGAGGTTCATTGAGAATTTCTCCAATATTGCAAAGCCCATGACAGAGTTGTTGAAGAAGGGCACCAAGTTCAAATGGAATGAGGATGTGAGGCCTGTTTACAAGAGTTGAAGAAACGTTTGGTTACAGCCCCAGTGTTGATTCTTCTAGATCAATGCAAGGTTTATCAAGTGTATTGTGACGCTTCACGTCGAGGACTTGGAGCAGTGCTTATGCAGGAGGGAAGAGTTGTTTCATATGCCTCACAACAGCATAAACCTCATGAGCAAAATTATGCTACACACGATTTGGAGTTAGCTGCCGTAGTGCATGCGTTGAAGACGTGGAGACACTTTCTCATAGGAAACCATTGTGAGGTATACACGGATCACAAGAGTTTGAAATATATCTTCACACAGAAGGAGTTGAACCTCGGGCAGAGGAGATGGTTGGAGCTCATTAAGGATTATGATATGAAGTTGCATTATCATCCCGGAAAGGCTAATGTAGTACCCGATGTGTTGACTCGCAAGAGTCATGTCAATACGCTCATGACCAGAGGATTACCCAAGGAGTTAGCAGAGGATCTTCGCGAGCTATGTTTGTAAATAGTTCCGAGAGGTTATGTAGAAGGATTGGAAATTCAGTCTACTTTGATGGATAAGATCAGAGAAGCCCAGAAGACTGATAAGGAGATTGCCGAGATAAAAGAAAGGATGAGCAAAGGAAAGGCTAAAGGATTTCGTGAGGATGAGCACGCTACTTTATGGTTTGAGGATCGCGTATATGTGCCTAATGACCCCGAGATCAGGAATTTGATTCCGCAGGAGGCCCACGATTCGCCGTATTCGATTCACCCAGGAAACACCAAGATGTATCTGGATTTGAAGGAAAGTTTCTGGTGGACCGGAATGAAGAAAGATATTGCGGAGTATGTAGCAGTATGTGATGTATGTCAGAGAGTGAAGGCAGAGCATCAAAAGCCAGCGGGATTGCTACAGCCATTGCCAATACCCGAATGGAAGTGGGACAAGCTTGGCATGGACTTTATCACTGGATTGCCCAGGACTCATTCAGGCTATGACTCGATTTGGGTTGTAGTCGATCGGTTGACCAAGGTAGCTCATTTCATCCCAGTGAAGACCACTTACACTAGTGCTAAGTTGGCAAAGATATACATGACCAGGATCATATGTCTGCATGGAGTTCCGAGGACCACTGTATCAGATAGAGGAACCCAGTTTACCTCAAAGTTCTGGAATCAGTTGGATGAGACTTTAGGTACCAAGCTAGAGTTAAGTACAACCTTTCATCCACAGACAGATGGACAGACCGAGAGAGTCAATCAGATTATGGAGGACATGTTGAGAGCTTGTGTGCTGGATTATGGATCTAGTTGGGACGAGAATTTGCTGTACCAGAGTTCACTTACAACAACAGTTATCAAGCCAGTTTGAAGATGGCCCCTTTTGAAGGCTTGTATGGAAGGAGGTGCAGGACACCGTTGCTATGGGATGAAGTTAGAGATCGTCAGTTGTTTGGACCAGATTTGATTAAGGAGTCTGAAGAGAAGGTTAAACTGATTCGCGATAGACTCAAGGTAGCCCAGTCCAGGCAGAAGAGATATGCGGATTCTAAACGCAAAGAGACAGTTTACGAAGTCGGAGACAAAGTATATCTTCGTGTGTCCCCACTTCGAGGAGTTAAGCGTTTTGGAGTTGAGGGAAAGTTAAAACCATGTTTTGTGGGACCATACAAAGTTTTTGAGCGTATGGGAGAAGTTGCTTACAAGCTGGAATTGCCAGAAGGATTGTCAGGAGTTCACGATGTGTTTCATGTTTCCCAGTTGAAGAAGTGCCATGCAGAGATGGCTGATATTCCTCTGAGAGATACAGTGCCACTGAAAGCGATTTAGCTGGATAGTGATTTGACCTACGAGGAGAAACCAGTGAAGATTCTCGAGTTTGCTAGCCGAGTCACACGCAGCAAAGTTATCAAGTTCTGCAAAGTTCAGTGGAGCCACCATACCGAGGATGAAGCCACCTGGGAACGAGAGGAAGACTTACTGAAGGACCACCCACACCTATTTTCTAGCCAACCCGAGTCTCGAGGGCGAGATTCATCTTAAGGGGGGTAGGTTTGTAACATCCCAAAATTTCAATTTGGAATGTTATACATAGGTCATCATTGCATATCATATTTTATTGCATTTTGGTTGATCATAGAAATTCTAAGCAACTCAAGGACCTACGGAGAGAGTTGGGGATGTTGTTATTTTCATATTTGAGTTTTTCTCAAATTTTGAAAAGAGTATCATTTGGTTTTAATTACTTTTCTCTTTGAATATTTCAAATGATAAAATAAAGAGAGGAGATAAAATGACTTCTCGCAAATAAAAGAAATATTGGAGGAAAAATATTAAAATCAAATTTTATTTTATTTGGAGTTTTATTGCTATTTTATTTGAATTAGGAAAAATGCGTTTTTCAAAATTGCATTAGTGGCCCAAATAAATGTTCACTTTGTCCACAATATTATTAGAGGACCGTGAAAATTTATTTCAAGATTTTTGGACTCTGTTTAGTATTTCTTTTATTTGTTTTTCCGCATCAGGATTATTAAAAAAAAGCATCGACCTAAACGGGTTGTGCCTGACCCGGACTCTGTCCGGCCAGGCTTTATAAGCGACGGCCCGATCCTGCCGCCAGCCCAGCCGCCAGCCCCGACGCCCCGAAACCCTAGCCGCCGCATCGCCCCCTCGATCCACACGCCGCCGCCGTCCCCAAACCCTAGCCGCCTCGCCGCCGCCTCAATTCGCACGCCACCGCCGCTAGCCCGCGCCGCCGCTGTCCGTCGTCGCCACCCCGTCGCCTTGCCGCCGCCGACCGCACCACCGCCACCGACCCTGCTATCGCAGCCGACCCCGCCGCCGAGGTAGTCGCCGCCGCCGTCCGGTTTTCTCGGGAAAACCATCAGGTTTTTTTCGAAACACTAGATCTAGTTTTTTTATTTAGTTCGGTTTGGGTTTTTCGGTTTAGTTAAATACCGTACGTTCGTTTTAATGAACGTTCTTTGTCGGTTAGCTGCAGACAGCGAACGTTCATTCGTTAGCCTATTCGTCTCGTTTTATTTTCCAGGGTTTTTCCGCGATTATTTTTTATCGCAATTTTTGCCCTGATCTTCGTTTTAATTTATCTTTTCGCTCGTTTATCCGAATTAGATGAAACAAGCGCCTAGATCTTCGTCTCGAAACCCTCTTTCTGTTTAACCAACTTGAACAAGATTTTGGTACTCTAAAATTTGACTTCAGTCCAGATTAGTAAATGAATCTTGTTTCTTTCATAGTTTGGGTTTCATTGCTCCGTTTGATTTGATTCTTTTTTGCAAACCGGAGTTCTTCAGTTGAACTTTTTGGTTAGATCTTCTTATTTGAGTTTTACCCGTGCTTCTAGTTGAGCTCTTATGTATGTTATTGTTTGTTTGTGATAGAATTCCCGGAGTGCGAAGCGGCTACTATGAGTCTCTAGGTTCTGCGGATCATCAGCAAGGCAAGTAACACTTTGATTATATCTCTTTATTACCCAGTTTTTATGCATTGGTTTCAACCCTCAAACATTGCATGGTTAGGATCTGAATAACATGTGGGTTTGGGAAGTACATGATGAGGTAGAACCTATTGCTCTTTATTATCAAACCTTTGGGAGTTACTTCTACGTTATAGTCAGGATTGCTATGTTATGCTCATAGACGTGGATTGGGTGAGTGTATTCACGACAGATGTGAGTATTGTTAATTAATGGTTAACTTAAGGTGGCTACTTAAATACACATCTGGGTGGATTGGTTAAGGCACCCTGGAGTACCCCGTGGTTGTCAGGGCACCTGGAGAATCCAGTGTTGTCCTAGGATATCCCGGAGTACCCGTCTGATCATCCTATGGTTCGCCACCCAGGCTCAAAGGGATCATAAGATTATTCATGCTAGAAACTTCCGTGTGCAGCCACAAGCCAATATGGGCTCTGGCATAGTTGAGTATGTTGTGTGACCTCTTTCAGTGGTAGACTAGCAGATGTAGGGGATGTAGGTTGTACTGTCTACCCAAAGTAAAGACTTAATGCTTCTGAAAGACTGTGTCTCGGTCATCTGTTTCTCAAACATCATGTAGTGCGAGAAATCCAATGGTGGAGATCGAGTCTTGTGGGAAAAAGTGCGCAAACCTCTGCAGAGTGTATAAACTAATCATGGTTAGCCGTGTCCCCGGTTATGGACATCTTGAGTATCTAGTTCTTGGATTATCATGTTGATCTCATCACTCTAAATTAATTTGTTGGGTTTAATGATGATGTTTAATTGGGATTGAGTTGGAGGAACCTTCTCAATGTTTAACAACCACCATGATAGTTAAACAAAAATTTATTCCTTTGTAGTAGGGAAAATTGGCTTTATGCAAAAACTGTAACCATAGAGCTTTCCACCAGCCATATATGCATGTAGTGATAGCATTTATTCTGTTCATTACTCTATGTGTTACATTGCCAGCATATTCCATGTGCTGACCCGTTCGGGCTGCAACATATCATGTTGCAGACTTTTCAGACGACGAGTAAGGTGCCATAGGTCGTTTCGTTCACTCAGCTATGCCGTTGGAGTTGATGGACTCACTTTATCTTCCAAGCCTTCCGCTGTTATCTTCTTTAGATGGCCTTAAGCCATATTATTATAATAAGTTCTCTTTTCAGACATTTGATGTAATAAGTGTGTGATTGAAACTCTGTTATAAATCCTTGAGTACTGTGTGTGTCAGCATTACCGATCCAGGGATGACACTGATGCACAGAGACTAGACTATTTGAGGTCTGGTCGCTACACGTGCATCACATAGAGCAATAAAAACAACAAGTAAATTTGCCAAATGTTCCTCCAAAGATCTGCTATAAATCAGTATATCATCAAAATAGACTACCACAAATCATCCAATGAAAACACGTAAAACTTCGTTCATTAATCTCATGAAAGTACTAGGTGCATTAGTTAACCGAAAGGCATGACTAATCACTCATAATCCAAACTTAGTTTTAAATGATGTTTTCCATTCGTCTCCCAATTTCATATGAATTTGATTGTATCCAATGCAAATCAACTTTGGAGAATATTGTAGAGCCACTCAATTCATTAAGAAAATCATCTAGCATAGGAATAGGATGACGATAACGAATAGTAATATTATTAATGCCTCTACAATAAACACACATACGCGATGTACCATCCTTTTTGGGCACTAGTATAATAGGAACAACCCAAGGTCAAAGAGATTTGCGTATATAACCTTTATCGAGCAGCTCCTGTACTTGACGCATAATCTCCTTTGTCTCCTCCGGATTAGTACGGTATGGTGCACGGTTTGGCAGCGAAGAACCGGGAATTAAGTCAATATGATGCTCAATCCCTCGAATAGGTGGTAATCCCAGTGGCACGTATTGTGGAAAGACATCAATGAACTCCTGCAAAATGTTAGTGACAGCAGGAGGCAAAGAGGAAGGCACGTGCTCGAATGAAAATAATGCTTCTTTGCACACAAAAGCATAGAAAACAGATTTGCTGAAATCTAGCTCATCAATATCAGATTTGGTAGAAAGTAAACATGCACTTTTCAATTTAATTTCAGAAGCAACACTAGACGGTTTATTATGAGGTTTCATTTGTTACTCAAATTCTTTTGCCAGAATCTGATTTTCACTCTTATTTTTCTCCTATTTTGCTTTATTAGCTCTATTAATATCATGTTTCAGAATGGAATCAGGAGACATAGGAAGTAAAGTAATATATTTATCCTTATGGTCAAGAGTATACTGATTGTTTCCACCATGGTGTACAGAATTTTTATCAAATTCCCATGGTCTCCCAAGTAATAAAGAACATGCTTGCACAGGTACCACATCACAATCAACATAATTAGCATATGTAGAGATACTACAATGCACACAAACATTACGTGTTACATTAACCTTGCCGCTGTTGTTGAACCATTGGATGTAGTAAGAATGTGGATGTGGTCCTGTGGTGAGAGATAGCTTCTCCACTATCTCCATGCTAGCCAAGTTGTTGCAACTCCCTCCATCAATGATTACGTGGACAAAACGTTCCTTCACAACTCCCTTTGTATGGAATTAAGTATGCCTCTGATTTTGCTCAGCTTGTGTGACCTGCACACTGAAAGCATGTTGAGCAACTAAACTTTCATACCTGTCAGCATCTTCAGCAGCCATGTATTGCGTCTCATGATCAGAATCATCTCCACTGTGTTCTTCACTTGTAATAAGAGCCAAAGTCTCCTCATCATAGTCACTAGCGGACTCATACCCACCATCCTCAGTAGCAATCATCACACGCTTAGATGGGCATTCTCTCGCATAATGACATCCACCCTTGCAACAACGACAAATAATATCATGTGTTTGCCCCATTGATGCCATGGATGAAGAAGAGCTCTGTGCGGGATCGGAAGGTGTACTCCTGACAGATGACACTTGCTAACATTTTGCATTAATTTTTTGTGCCACTATCCTCACCGAGCTCCACCATAAGCTTTACTTGTGTAGGTGTGAGAACCGACAAGGATTGGTACCAATAGTGCTATTTCATTGTCCGCATTTGAGTGATTGATTCATTGTCAACATCGGTCAAGGTACATTGGTATAAGTTCTTCTCTTTCTCCCACTCATATTTGCTCGAGTATTGTGATGGATAGGCAAGGCATTTCCTCTCCGGTCTACGATAACAACAATGGCGTGAACAACTACATCACCAAAGCGTCTATCTTCGATCTACAATGACAAATGCAAGGTGCACAATCAAGATTGCGAGAGCACATCGAGAAGAAGCTTTCCACACATAAAGAGGAGCAAGATGCAAGGATGGAGGAGATTCGAGCCTTGATCAAGTCTTCTTCCACTTCGTCATCTTCAAGGTGGCGACGGTCAAGACACAAGTCTTTGGAGCGCGAAAGCGATGCAAGTGCAAATCGTCCTCGTCCACATCTACATGGCGATCACCATCACGTTCGTGATCAACATCGTCATGAAGGGCAAGTCACCTCCAAGCAACATGTGCAAGACGACAACGAACGGCATCTACTACGAGCTCAAGCGCGACAACGACACCATCATAATGAAGATGCTCGCCAAGCGCAAATGTACAAGTCCCAACAAGGCCAACCTCACGCCAAGTTGAAGCTTCATGAGCACAAAAGAAGACCGCGAGACGACCACCACAAAGATGGAGCTACGGCTACATCAACCACTTCGGCATCTTCGCCAAGTGCTATCAAGGCATCTTCGCCTTTGGACGTACGACATCTTCGCCTACTTGCCACGGGTACGCCTACTATGACTCCATCAAGTCCAAGGCGACTACCTACGAGCGAGGGCGACACTTCCATCTTCGGAATCCCCTCAAGGAAGATTGCGGAGTATGGGAAATTCCCTTCGGTCATGGAGACCAGCTACGAGGTGCCACATCACATGGGCCTCCCACACCAAGACGGTGACAAGACGGTCGAGCAAGGGCCATCCCCTTCGACCACGACGACGAGCATGAACCTCTTCTACAACATGAAGACAGCGCTCATATTGGACTCGTACTCCGAGTCAAGCTACGAGACCGCGCATGGAGACATTTGCACCTACATCTCTCCGACACCCACATATGTTGAGATGCCCCATTTGCCATGTGAGGAGAGCCACCACCCCATGAGTGAGATGAGTGACTCCACCATATGTGACATTGAGAGCATTTCCTATGAGAGAATGAGTGTGACCACCACTAGCCCCACACATGAGAGCATGCCACACATCCTATGTGAGGTTGAGCCCCATTTGAGTGACTCCACCTACCATATGAGTGAGAGCATCCTTGAGGGAGTGAGTGAGCCACAAGACTTAGCGAGTGACGTAGTTGACACGACATGTGAGGCCACTATGATTTCTAACGACTTAACCTCTACTCCTAGTGTGTTTCCTTCTTTGGTGCTAGGTCTCCTACATGACGACATGCCTATCCTTGACGAGTCTATTCCTCCATTGGAGACGACGATGCCCATGGTGGATAATGATGCACCCCCCACATGGTTCCATCAAGACGATGTTGACCATGACTTGGTCTTCAACACCTCACCTACAACACATGAGCGATGCTCCAAAGGTAACATAGGTGATGGTGCTTCTCTTGTCCCACTAGTGGACTCTCTTGACATCGATTGCTCCCATGATGTTGACCCACCTATTCCCATGCTTCATGCTAGTGAGACTTCTTCATGCCTTGACTTACCTATTTATGATGAATATGATGATGAGCATGTTGATTTTCCTAGTTGTGATGCTATGTTCCATAGGATATCATGTGAAAATTCTTTTGGTCACATCATGTTTGATAATCCTTTGAACTTGTCATATGCTATGAGTGAGATCTCCCATATTGCATCATTTCAATCTCAACATAGTAACTATGCATGCCCCATTAAAATCAATCACATTTGCACTTATGGCATAGATGACAAGATGATGGTCATTGGCTTTTGTTTTTCATGTGATGATATTGCCATGCTTCCTTTACTTGATTTGCGCAATTCATCTACTATGCCATGCCACGATCACATTGAACCACATATGCTTTGTTTTGGATGTTGTCAATATTCTCCATGTGATGTTTCTGTTAATGCTCATGAGGAGACCCCCATAGTTTCCTCATACATATTAGGAGATCTTGATGCATCCCATCCTATGCATGATTTCCATGATTGCTTGCACAATATGCATTCCATGAATAACAATGCTCTAGATATTGCTCGTGATGCATTACACAATTTGAGTCTCCATTATGCTATACATAATAACAAACCTCTCATGATGGATGACATGTTTCTATATCACGCATCTCATTTATTTGAGCATTGGATATTTTGTGCTAACAGACACATGCATGTGCACATCATGATGGATGATGTGTACATATACCATGCACACACAATTTTCTCTTTGTCTTTGTTTTGTGTAGGTACTCATGTATACTCGTCAACCTCTCAACCCCAAGAGTTGACAAAACGAGCTCTTGAGAGCAACGACGCTTTGGGATCCCGTGGACTCTCCTTACCACCATTCCCTTCGTGCAAGGACTATGCGCATCTCTTTTATTTGGATCTCACACGGCTATGGGCTATCTACCACTTGTCACCTTATGCCCATACTATCGTGTTCACTTTGCATGTTATGCTTGTTTCTATGCCTTTGCCATGCGATTGTGACCCTTGCTTGCATTTACCCATGATGCAACATTATGATACTCCTATGTGTATTTGCATGCTTGGTGGAGATCCTTGTTGCTATTGCCATGTTTATCATGTGCCCCATGCTATTGATGCTTGTTGTGTTGGGAGAGTCATGATGACCCATTGCTATTTACATATGGCTTCTCACCAATACATTCATACTATTTTCCTCATATTTTGCTTTCATGCTTGTGATATGTCATGTGAATTATTCATGCACACTATTTGCACACATGACATGCTTGCCATTATTCCTTCTAGTATGTTGCATCTTCGCACTACTAGCTTGCTTGACTTGATCACTATGATTGCTTGCTATGTTGCATCACCCATGTTCCACTATTACTTGCTTTCTTGGGTTGATGACATATATGTTGATGCCTCTCACTTGATTTGTCATGATCATTGCCTCTTGTCTCCATTAGTTGCATCTCTCATATCACCTTGTATTGAGTGCCAACTTGCTATGCTTATTGATCTTGGAGACTTGGACACTTTACTTGTGATGCATGATTCATTGATTGAGCCTCTTGTATTTGGTTGTTCTTGCATCATATGCCTCCATACTATGAAATGCTCCCTTGTACTTTCTTATGATGAGCATGATGCATACACATGTTGGGTAGCTGACCACACGAATGATAGGTTTTGCACTTCCGCTAACCTCATTTCTTTTTCCAAGTGTCTGCCATGTTCTTTCGTTTTGAAGCTTTCACAAGGCATTACCGTCATGAGACATATTGGTTATGTGAAGGAATACACGATGTGCGACACCAACATTTTCGACATTCTTATAAAGGTGAACTCCTTCTCTTTGAGCCATCCTCAAATACGCATATTGGATGGGTCACTCATTCATTGTTGTTTCCTTCTTGTTGTCTACATGATACATCTCGCGGACGGAGGAGCGACATTGGAGATTGGCTCTATGGACCTTCACATTGAGGAGCGCTCCGACTTATTGGATGCACCTTTGGACTTCCACTCTTGCCACGACATCGAGCATTGGTACACCAACGCCTCCATATTTGTTGATTGTACTCCCACATGTCATGCTCGATGGACATATCATACTCACCACAAGTTTGCACCCCATACATGGATTGACCCACATTATGATTGCCTTGTTGCATCTTCTATTCCCATGTCATCCATGATATTTGAGCTTGTTCACTTCCTTAGCAAATTTGTTGTGATCTTCCTTGATGGCATATTCATACAACATGATCATATTGTCCACCATCAGTTGCATGATAGCTTACACATATTGAGCATCCATTACCATATTCATGCTATTGATGAACCGTCCCTCTATGACATCATTTTGCACCGTGGTTACATTGCTCATATTCACAACACAATTGTGTGCACAATGATTGCATTTGTTCCCATGAATGCTTTGCATACCATTCTAGATCATCTTGATAAGCTTCATGCGCTTTGTCACGAACTATCTTACCGCACAGACTCATTCTTACATGATGGACACTTTGTGTGCGCTAACCATTGTATTTCCGAGTGTTGTTTGTGTTTGCTCCTTTTGCATGCATACCACTGCGGCGACACCTTCGAATACTTGGATTGTGCCATGCCTTCAACTTCGTCCAACTACAAGTCTATCCACGACAACCGTTTCCATGGTGATGAGGATCACGATCCGAGGTCGGATCTTTCCCAAGGGGGGGGGGAGATGATGCGGAGCATCCCACGTTCATCCCCATGTACACTCCGACTACTCTCCGAGCCCCAAGAGGACATATGACGAGACCTCGAGCATACGCCATTGGACACAAGGTGAACTCGTTCCTTTCTAAACCTTCACTTTCCACACATGAGACATGGTTACTACCTCATGAATGGACCTTGCCTATACTCAGGTACAACCGACATGACCATGAAGAATCAAAGGACCAAGGCCAAGCATGGAAGAGGAGAAGGAAGAAGAGCCATCTGCTACAGGCCCCGGACATCCGGCCCTAGCCCGGACATCCGACCCTTCCCGCAAGCCCGGACATCCGGGGCCCATCACAGAACGCGTCCAGAAGCTGAACCCCGTCAGCCCGGACATCCGGCTCTTCCCGAGCCGCCGGACATCCGGCCCCCAGCCCGGACATCCGGACCCCGCCTGTCCAGAGAGCAACCGCAGGGCACCCAGGCCAGCCCGGTTATCCGGCCTCCTAGCCCAGACATCCGGCCCGTCGCGAAGCCCCGGATATCCAGCCCCCAGCCCGGACATCCGGCACCTGCCTGTGTGCAGAGAACGGGCCAAGGGTCCATGTATCCCCTCTCACTTACCCCTTCGTGGGCTAGCACTATATATACTCCCCCACCTCCTCCTAGTTAGGGTTATCATTGGTTTAGCTCATATTTTGTGTGAGATCCTTGCTCATCACTTGGCTACTTCTCCTCGGAGCTTACGACCTCTTCGGAGAAGATCTCCCAAGCGGATTCAAGACCCCTTCAAGGGAAGACCCTCAAGACCTCCTCACGGAGAAGAACGGTTACTATTGTATCTTTCCTTTGTTGATTTTGGATCATGTGTTACCTTATGTGTTCAGTGATCTAGCACTCGTGTGATTGATTCCTTGTCGGTTGAGTGTTTCTCTCGTTTTCCCCCGTGATCCCCTTTGTATTCTTCCGCTCGTTCTTCGTGTCTCCCCGTAGGATCCACTCCTAACGTGAAAGATCGGCCCCTAGGGTTCAGCCCTACATCATATTGGTATCATGAGCTATGTTGATCATGTTTTTGGAGCCCCTACCCCTCGTTTTCTAGCTTGATTTTGTTGATTTCGTCCTAAATCCGAAAATCCCCACCAAAAATAGCCCCCAATTTTTTTTGTGATTTGTTAGTTTGATGATGTTTTGTTGATTTTGATCCATGGGTTTGCTTGGTTACAAGTGATCTAGCATTTCCCCAAGTTTCACCATCTTCCATCCACGAAATCTCCGCAATTTTGCCCCCGAAATCATCAATTTCCGCCCCCAAAATCGAGTTCCTCGAGTTCATCCTCGGATTGGGAGCCCGGACATCCGGCCCGACCAGCGGACATCCGGCCTGCCCGGACATCTGGCCATTGGCCCGGACATCCGGCCCCTGGAGCGCATTTCACGCACGGTTCTGGACATCAGCCCCCGGAAATCCGGCCAAACCCCCGGATATCCGGTCCTTGGCATTTCAGCCTCCCCCGTTTCACCGTTTCGGCCATAACTAATTCATCCGAACTCCGATTTTGACGTTCTTTAGCTCGTTTTGAAGCTCTTGACACCCCCCTTCCCAAAAAAAGACCACCAACACCATTTGACTCCATAAAGTTTTTGAAAATTTGGCAAGTTTGCCTAGGCCCTCCACCATATCAGCCACATTACCACCATCGACTTCCGCAACCTAACCCATTTTGATCCATATAGCATTAGTGGTTGTTTGAGAGTGATTTGAGTCTCCTAAGGTGTTTCGGCTACTTAGGGACGATTGCTTCTTCATCAACCACCACCACCACTTCCACATAACCTTGCCCACAATACATTTCGCCAACCCAATTTAACCCAATTGTTGTTTGAGCTTGTTTGAGTTGTGGCTTGTGTCTCCTAAGGTGTTTCGGCTACTTAGGGACGGAAACTTAAACTCCGACACGTGTATAGCCCATCATTCCATTTCCGCATTGCCAAGTACAAAACTACAACCGCTTTCCGCTACCACCATTTTGAAATTTGACGTTTGAGATTTTGAGTTTGCGGTTTTTCTGTTTCGTAAGGTGTTTCAGCTACTTAGGGACGAGTCTCCATCATCTTGGTTTCTACATCAAGAACACCGCTACTCATCATTGCCGGACGGTAACCTCCATATCATCTTGGTATCGTGGTATCCCTCCATTGTATATTCCCTTGCCATTGGATTGTTAACCCCTATCCCATTTTGCGTTACTTGCCTATCGAGACTAGCCATTTGATTATTGCCGGCAACATTACTTGTGCACATTAGTGATCATACTTCCCATAGCATACATTCCATATCATCGTGGTGCATATCTTGGTATCATATTGTGTCACAAATTTGTTCCCGCATATACACAATTGCTATCTTGGTTTGTGCATTGTGCAAAAGAGGCCATACAAAAAAAGAAATAAAGCTTTTAAGCAAAAGAAAGAGAGCAAAGAGCTTGTAAGCAAGTTCCATAGCATCATACCACATTGCATATAAGATTGTCATATCCGATCATCTTGGATCATCTTGAGAGAAACACCGGGAACCATACATACATAGCATACTTGGGATAGAAAGTATATCCATTTTGCATCTTATAGGTTGTGCACAAGTGTCGTATCCGCCTATAGAGCAATCGTGCTAGCGTCTCTCTTGAGTTGTGCAACACGAGAGTTTTCCGTGGATTCCACATTTTGTGCTCATTCCTTGGTTGCACGACCCCATTTATCTATCCGTGTGTGTGTTTCCGTGTGCCACATATTGCTATTGGTCCATTTGTTTGACTTGCGAATTTGTGAATCTCTTTCAACATTATTGACTCTTGCTAACATTTTGCATTAAATTTTTGTGCCACTATCCTCACCGAGCTCCACCATAAGCTTTACTTGTGTAGGTGTGAGAACCGACAAGGATTGGTACCAATAGTGCTATTTCATTGTCCGCATTTGAGTGAACTTGATTCATTGTCAACATCGGTCAAGGTACATTGGTATAAGTTCTTCTCTTTCTCCCACTCATATTTGCTCGAGTCTTGTGATGGATAGGCAAGGCATTTCCTCTCCGGTCTACGACAACAACAACAGCGTGAACAACTACATCACCAAAGCGTCTATCTTCGATCTATAACAACAAATGCAAGGTGCACAATCAAGATTGTGAGAGCACATCGAGAAGAAGCTTTCCACACATAAAGAGGAGCAAGATGCAAGGATGGAGGTGATTCGAGCCTTGATCAAGTATTCTTCCACTTCGTCATCTTCAAGGCGGCGACGGTCAAGACACAAGTCTTCGGAGCGTGAAAGCGATGCAAGTGCAAATCGTCCTCATCCACATCTACATGGTGATCACCATCACGTTCGTGATCAACATCGTCATGAAGGGCAAGTCACCTCCAAGCAACATGTGCAAGACGACAACGAACGACATCTACTATGAGCTCAAGCACGACAATGACACCATCATAATGAAGATGCTCGCCAAGCGCAAATGTACAAGTCCCAACAAGGCCAACTTCACGCCAAGTCGAAGCTTCATGAGCACAAAAGAAGACCGCGAGACGACCACCACAAAGACGGAGCTACGACTACATCAACCACTTCGGCATCTTCGCCAAGTGCTATCAAGGCATCTTCGCCTTTGGACATACGACATCTTCGCCTACTTGCCACGAGTACGCCTACTATGACTCCATCAAGTCCAAGGCGACTACATACGAGCGAGGGCGACACTTCCATCTTCGGAAGCCCCTCAAGGAAGATGGAGGAGCATGGGAAATTCCCTTCGGTCATGGAGACCAGCTATGAGGTGCCACATCACATGGGCCTCCCACACCAAGACGGTGACAAGACGGTCGAGCAAGGGCCATCCCCTTCAACCACGACGACGAGCACGAACCTCTTCTACAACATGAAGACGACGCCCATATTGGACTCGTACTCCGAGTCAAGCTACAAGACCGCGCATGGAGACATTTGCACCTACATCTCTCCGACACCCACATATGTCGAGATGCCCCATTTGCCATGTGAGGAGAGCCACCACCCCATGAGTGAGATGAGTGACTCCACCATATGTGACATTGAGAGCATTTCCTATGAGAGAATGAGTGTGACCACCACTAGCCCCACACATGAGAGCATGCCACACATCCTATTTGAGGTTGAGCCCCATTTGAGTGACTCCACCAACCATATGAGTGAGAGCATCCTTGAGGGAGTGAGTGAGCCACAACACTTAGCGAGTGAGGTAGTTGACACGGCATGTGAGGCCACTATGATTTCTAACGACTGAACCTCTACTCCTAGTGTGTTTCCTTCTTTGGTGCTACGTCTCCTACATGACGACATGCCTATCCTTGATGAGTCTATTCCTCCATTGGAGACGACGATGTCCATGGTGGATAATGATGCACCCCCCACATGGTTCCAGCAAGATGATGTTGACCATGACTTGGTCTTCAACACCTCACCTACAACACATGAGCGATGCTCCAAAGGTAACATAGGTGATGGTGCTTCTCTTGTCCCACTAGTGGACTCTCTTGACATCGATTGCTCCCATGATATTGACCCACCTATTCCCATGCTTCATGCTAGTGAGACTTCTTCATGCCTTGACTTACATATTTATGATGAATATGATGATGAGCATGTTGAGTTGCCTAGTTGTGATGCTATGTTCCATAGGATATCATGTGAAAATTCTTTTGGTCACATCATGTTTGATAATCCTTTGAACTTGTCACATGCTATGAGTGAGATCTCCCATATTGCATCATTTCAATCTCAACATAGTAACTATGCATGCCCCATTAAAATCAATCCCATTTGCACTTATGGCATAGATGACGAGATGATGGTCATTGGCTTTTGTTTTTCATGTGATGATATTGCCATGCTTCCTTTACTTGGTTTGCGCAATTCATCTACTATGCCATGCCATGATCACATTGAACCACATATGCTTTGTTTTGGATGTTGTCAATATTCTCCACGTGATGTTTCCGTTAATGCTCATGAGGAGACCCCCATAGTTTCCTCACACATATTAGGAGATCTTGATGCATCCCATCCTTTGCATGATTTCCATGATTGCTTGCACCATATGCATTCCATGAATAACAATGCTCTAGATATTGCTCGTGATGCATTACACAGTTTGAGTCTCCATTATGCTATACATAATAACAAACCTCTCATGATGGATGACATGTTTCTATATCATGCATCTCATTTATTTGAGCATTGGATATGTTGTCCTAATAGACACATGCATGTGCGCATCATGATGGATGATGTGTACATATACCATGCACACACAATTTTCTCTTTGTCTTTGTTTTGTGTAGGTACTCATGTATACTCGTCAACCTCTCAATCCCAAGAGTTGACGAAACGAGCTCTTGAGAGCAACGACGCTTTGGGATCCCGTGGACTCTCCTTACCACCATTCCCTTTGCGCAAGGACTATGCGCATCTCTTTTATTTGGCTCTCACACGGCTATGGGCTATCTACCACTTGTCACCTTATGCCCATACTATCGTGTTCACTTTGCATGTTATGCTTGTTTCTATGCGTTTGCCATGCAATTGTGACCCTTGCTTGCATTTACCCATGATGCAACATTATGATACTCCTATGTGTATTTGCATGCTTGGTGGAGATCCTTGTTGCTATTGCCATGTTTATCATGTGCCCCATGCTATTGATGCTTGTTGTGTTGGGAGAGTCATGATGACCCATTGCTATTTACATATGGCTTCTCACCAATACATTCATACTATTTTCCTCATATTTTGCTTTCATGCTTGTGATATGTCATGTGAATTATTCATGCACACTATTTGCACACATGACATGCTTGCCATTATTCCTTCTCTTATGCTGCATCTTCGCACTACTAGCTTGCTTGACTTGATCACTATGATTGCTTGCTATGTTGCATCACCCATGTTCCACTATTACTTGCTTTCTTGGGTTGATGACATATATGTTGATGCCTCTCACTTGATTTGTCATGATCATTGCCTCTTGTCTCCATTAGTTGCATCTCTCATATCACCTTGTATTGAGTGCCAACTTGCTATGCTTATTGATCTTGGAGACTTGGACACTTTACTTGTGATGCATGATTGATTGATTGAGCCTCTTGTATTTGGTTGTTCTTGCATCATATGCCTCCATACTATGAAATGCTCCCTTGTACTTTCTTATGATGAGCATGATGCGTACACTTGTTGGGTATCTTACCACACGAATGATAGGTTTTGCACTTCCGCTAACCTCATTTGTTTTTCTGAGTGTTTGCCATGTTCTTTCATTTTGAAGGTTTCACAAGGCATTACCGTCATGATACATATTGGTTATGTGAAGGCATACACGATGTGCGACACCAACATTTTCGACATTCTTATAAAGGTGAACTCCTTCTCTTTGAGCCATCCTCAAATACGCATGTTGGATGGGTCACTCATTCATTGTTGTTTCCTTCTTGTTGTCTACATGATACATCTCGCGGACGGAGGAGCGACATTGGAGATTGGCTCTATGGACCTTCACATTGAGGAGCGCTCGGACTTATTGGATGCACCTTTGGACTTCCACTCTTGCCACGACATCGAGCATTGGTACACCAACACCTCCATATTTGTTGATTGTACTCCCACATGTCATGCTCGATGGACGTATCATACTCACCACAAGTTTGCACCCCATACATGGATTGACTCACATTATGATTGCCTTGTTGCATCTTCTATTCCCATGTCATCCATGATATTTGAGCTTGTTCACTTCCTTAGCAATTTTGTTGTGATCTTCCTCGATGGACATATCATACTCACCACAAGTTTGCACCCCATTCATGGATTGACTCACATTATGATTGCCTTGTTGCATCTTCTATTCCCATGTCATCCATGATATTTGAGCTTGTTCACTTCCTTAGCAAATTTGTTGTGATCTTCCTTGATGGCATATTCATACAACATGATCATATTGTCCACCATCAATTGCATGATAGCTTACACATATTGAGCATCCATTACCATATTCATGCTATTGATGAACCGTCCCTCTATGACATCATTTTGCACCGTGGTTACATTGCTCATATTCACAACACAATTGTGTGCACAATGATTGCATTTGTTCCCATGAATGCTTTGCATACCATTCTAGATCATCTTGATAAGCTTCATGCGCTTTGTCACGAACTATCTTACAGCACAGACTCATTCTTACATGATGGACACTTTGTGTGCGCTAACCATTGTATTTCCGAGTGTTGTTTGTGTTTGCTCCTTTTGCATGCATACCACTGCGGCGACACCTTGGAATACTTGGATTGTGCCATGCCTTCAACTTCGTCCAACTACAAGTCTGTCCACGACAACCGTTTCCATGGTGATGAGGATCACGATCCGAGGTCGGATCTTTCCCAAGGGGGGGGGGGGAGATGATGCGGAGCATCCCACGTTCATCCCCATGTACACTCCGACTACTCTCCGAACCCCAAGAGGACATATGCCGAGACCTCGAGCATACGCCATTGGACACAAGGTGAACTCGCTCCTTTCTAAACCTTCACTTTCTACACATGAGACATGGTTACTACCTCATGCATGGACCTTGCCTATACTCAGGTACAACCGAGATGACCATGAAGAATCAAAGGACCAAGGCCAAGCATGGAAGAGGAGAAGGAAGAAGAGCCAGCTGCTATAGGCCCCGAACATCCGGCCCTTCCCGCATGCCCGGACATCCGGCGCCCATCACAGAACGCGTCCAGAAGCTAAACCCCGTCAGCCCGGACATCCGACCAGTGGCCCGGACATCCGGCTCTTCCCGAGCCAGCGGACATCCGGCCCCCAGCCCGGACATCCGGACCCCGCATGTCCAGAGAGCAACCACAGGGCACCCAAGCCAGCCCGGTCATCCGGCCTCCCAGCCCGGACATCTGGCCCGTCGCGAAGCCCCGTACATCCGGCCCCCAGCCCGGACATTCGGCACCTGCCTGTGCGCAGAGAACGGGCCAAGGGCCCATGTATCCCTTCTCACTTACCCCTTCATGGGATAACACTATATATACTCCCCCACCACCTCCTAGTTAGGGTTAGCATTGGTTTAGCTCATATTTTGTGTGAGAGCCTTGCTCATCCACTTGGTTACTTCTCTTCGGAGCTCACGACCTCTTCGGAGAAGATCCCCCAAGCGGATTCAAGACCCCTTCAAGGGAATACCCTCAAGACCTCCTCACGGAGAAGAACGGTTACTATTGTATCTTTCCTTTGTTGATTTTGGATCATGTGTTACCTTATGTGTTCGGTGATCTAGCACTCGTGTGATTGATTCCTTGTCGGTTGAGTGTTTCTCTCGTTTTTCCCCGTGATCCCCTTTGTTTTGTTCCACTCGTTCTTCGTGTCTCCCCGTAGGATCCACTCCAAACGTGAAAGATCGGCCCCTAGGGTTCCGCCCTACATCATCTTGGTATCATGAGCTACGTTGATCACGTTTTTGGAGCCCCTACCCCTCGTTTTCTAGCTTATTTGTTGATTTCGTCCTAAATCCGAAAATCCCCACCAAAAATAGCCCCCAATTTTTTTTTTGTGATTTGTTGGTTTGATGATGTTTTGTTGATTTTGATCCATGGATTTGCTTGGTTTCAAATGGATCTAGCATTTCCCCAAGTTTCACCATCTTCCATCCATGAAATCTCCGCAATTTTGCCCCAGAAATCATCAATTTCCGCCCCCAAAATCGAGTTCCTCGAGTTCATCCTCGGATTGGGAGCCCGGACATCCGGCCCGACCAGCGGACATCCGGCCTGCCCGGACATCTGGCCATTGGCCCGGACATCCGGCCCCTAGAGTGCATTTCGCGCATGGTTCTAGACATCAGCCCCCGGAAATCCGGCCAAACCCCCAGATATCCGGTCCCTGGCATTTCAGCCTCCTCCGTTTCACCATTTCGGCCATAGTTTCGGCCATAACTAATTCAACCGAACTCCGATTTTGACGTTATTTAGCTCGTTTTGAAGCTCTTGACATCCCCCTTCCCACAAAAATACCATCAACACCATTTGACTCCATCAATTTTTTAAAAATTTGGCAAGTTTGCCTAGGCCCTCCACCATATCAGCCGCATTACCACCACCGACTTCCGCAACCTAACCCATTTTGATCCATATAGCATTAGTGGTTGTTTGAGAGTGATTTGAGTCTCCTAAGGTGTTTCGGCTACTTAGGGACGATTGCTTCTTCATCAACCACCACCACCACTTCCACATAACCTTGCCCACAATATATTTCGCCAACCCAACTTAACCCAATTGTTGTTTGAGCTTGTTTGAGTTGTGGCTTGTGTCTCCTAAGGTGTTTCGGCTACTTAGGGACGACAACTTCAACTCCGACACGTGTATAGCCCATCATCCCATTTCCGCATTGCCAAGTACAAAACTACAACCGCTTTCCGCTACCACCATTTTGACATTTGACGTTTGAGATTTTGAGTTCGCGGTTTTTCTGTTTCGTAAGGTGTCTCGGCTACTTAGGGACGAGTCTGTCACGCCCAATATGCGATACTATCCTAAAGAGACTCGAAGGTCCCACCAAGGATAGAACCGCATATTGAAACACTTTTGCATGGTGGATATCATTACATCAACATTACATAATAGATGGGGATACATACAAGGGGCATACAATGCCACATGAATACAAAATCATCATACATAAGAGCACCATCCGACTACGGATGAAACACAAACAGAAACTCAAATGACATCCACCCTGCTAGCCCAGGCTGCCGACCTGGAACCTATCCCCTGATCAAAGAAGAAGCAGAAGAAGAACTCCAAAACAAGCAAACATCGCTCTCGCATCGTGATCATCGCATAACCTGTACCTGCAACTGTTGTTGTAGTAATCTGTGAGCCACGAGGACTCAGCAATCCCATTACCATGGGTATCAAGACTATCAAAGCTTAAAGGGAAAGGAAGGGATAAAGTGGTGAGGTTGCAGCAGTGACTAAGCATATATGGTGGCTAACATACGCAAATAAGAGCGAGAAGAGAGCAAATGGAATGGTCGTGAAGCTAGCAATTGTCAAGAAGTGATCCTGAACTCCTACTTACGTCAAACATAACCCAAGAACCGTGTTCACTTCCCGGACTCCGCCGAAAAGAGACCATCACGGCTACACACACAGTTGATGCGTTTTAATTCGGATCTGGTGTGAAGTTATCTACAACCGGACATTAACAAATTCCCATCTGCCACATAACCGCGGGCACGGCTTTCGAAAGTTTATACCCTGCAGGGGTGTCCCAACTTAGCCCATGATAAGCTCTCGCGATCAACGAAGGATATACCTTCTTCCAGGAAGACCCGATCAGACTCGGAATCCCGGTTTACAAGACATTTCGACAATGGTAAAACAAGACCAGCAAGACCGCCCGCTGTGCCGACAAATCCCGATAGGAGCTGCACATATCTCGTTCTCAGGGCACACTGGATGAGCAAGACGTCGGGTTGGCATAGACCCTGATTGCCCAGGGGGCGCCGGACATCGCTCGGTTTGGACCAACACTTAGACAAGCATTGGCCCGGGGGGCTAAAATAAAGATGACCCTCGGGTTGGCCGACCCAAGGGAAAGGTATAGGTGGTGGTGAGGCAAATGGTAAAACCAAGGTTGGGCCTTGCTAGAGGAGTTTTATTCAAAGCGAACTGTCAAGGGGGTCCCATAGATCACCCAACCGCGTAAGGAACGCAAAATCCGGGAACATAACACCGGTATGACGGAAACTAGGGCCGCAAGAGTGGAACAAAACACTAGGCATAAGGCCGAGCCTTCCACTCTTTACCAAGTATATAGATGCTTTAATTAAATAAGAGATATTGTGATATCCCAACATAATCCTGTCCACCATGGAGCAATCTTCAACTTCCCCTGCAACTAACAACGCTATAAGAGAGGCTGAGCAAAGCGGTAACATAGCCAAACAACGGTTTGCTAGGAAGGGTGAAAAGGTTAGAGGATGACATGGCAAATTGGGAGGCTTGAAGAACAAGTGATAGGTAGCGCAGCAAAGTGATAGAACGAAGCAACTAGCATAGCAATGATAGTAGTGAGATCCAGGGTAGCGGTCATCTTGCCTGAAATCCAGCTAGGAAGAAGAACGAGTCCATGAAGAAGACGAACGGATGAAGTCGAACGAATCCTCACAATCGCAACATTACCGGAACTAAGAAGCAACACCGGAAAGAAACAAACAACATGGTAAATGCACAAGCATAAACATGGCATGATGCACAATCAAGTATGATGCATGACCGGTTTAAAAGCATGACAAAGTGCACAAACAATACTACAAATTAAGTGGAGCTCAATATGCAACGAGTTGCATATTGACGAAACACCACATCAATTATTTAGTTCTCTCTCGGTTTTGTACCCAACAATATTAAATGTTATTAAACATGGAAATGGGTGAAGCATATGAAAACTAACTATCTAGGCAAGTTTAAATGAGGCCGGAAGCAACAAACAACAATTCTAGAAAATCCTCATGTGCATATTTTAGATTTGCTACTGTTCTACCCTAAACCATATTATAAGGTTGTTAAACAGGAAAAAAAAGTGCACCATGTTAATCTATGCATTTTTTCACCCCATTTACATATCAAGTTTATTAAAATTGGAGCTATGGTTATTTAGTTATGAAATAAATCATTTTAACATGGCATATTAGCAAATTTAAACAAACAACAAGTTAAACATTTTAAACATGGATGAAAATAGCAGATTATGAAACTAGATGAAATTCTAAGCATTTTACATGTTAAAATCATTTTAATCCGATGCACTATTTGTGAGTTATTAAATGCATGATCTAGAGGGACTTTTTTGCAAATCTGTAAAACCTGGATAATTAGCAAAATTCGCAGGTCAGGGAAAAAAACTATAGGGCCGAAACTGCAGGGGCTGGGGTTCTCACCATGGGCCATGGCCCAGATCTGTGGAGGTGGGCTCGCGGGTAGCAGCTAGCTGGGCTGGTGGCCGGAAGGGGGGCGCTGGGCCTGGCGCGACCCACGCGCTGGCACTGGTCAACGCGCGCAGGTGGACGAAGCGGGCGAGGAGGCAGGTGCTTTCGTTCCTCCTCGTCTCCGTGAAGCAGTACGACGCCGGTGGACTTGTCGCGGGCTCCTGGCGACGGGGTCGGTGGGAAGCGGCTGGAACGGCCAGATCCGGTGCGCCTCACCAGGGAACTGACGGATCTGGACGGCGGCGCGCACGGGACGGCAACGGTGGAGCTTGGCGTCCAAGGCATGGTTCCTGCTCCTGGGTAGAGAAGAGAGAGAGAGAGAGGCACTGAACGAGAGAGAGAGACGCACGGGAAGGAAGGGAGAGACGGGGAGAAGAAGGCAACGGGTGGAGACGTGGCTGAGTAGCTGCGGGAAGAGGAGGTCGTAGGCGGCCGGCTAGGCGTCCCTGGCGGCGGTCAGTCGGGCTCCGGCGAGGGTCATCGGCAGCATGGGCGTTGGGGACGAGGCAGAGGAGGAAGGGGCACGTCGGGGAGGCCGAAGACGAGCGCCATGGGCTGCAGGAGCTCGGGGGCGGAGCTCTCCCGCTCGGGCGCGAGGGACTCGGGCACGAGGAGGCTGGCAGCAAGATGAGGAAGGGAGCCGGGGAGCTACGAACGCGGCGAGGACCAAACAGGGGAGGCGGGGGAGCTGATGGTTGGGTGGATCGAGGATGAAATCGAGGATGGAAGGTGTGGTCTGCTACGCTGGTTGGATCGATCTGGGAGGCTGTGGAATTGGCCCGATGGGGAATCGAGGGAGAGTGGCTGGATTTTTGGATCGGGAGGGGATCCCGATGGAGAGAGTGGCGGCTGGTGGATGGGTAGGCGGGTGAGATCTCAAGGAAGGAGGAGAGAATGGACAGGGGTGGCGGCGGCTAGGAGGAATTTTAGGGAGTTGGTCTAGGGTTTGTCCAAATAGGCATGTGGGTGGACTATATATAGGGAAGGGGGAGAGTTTGGACCTTCCGATCGAAAATCGACAGACGATAATAAATAGGCTAGGGAGTCCAAATAATAAAACGGAGATGTTTTATAGATGTTAGGGGACGAACTGAATCCAACGGTGATGACTGAGCAGGTCGGGTTCGGGGAAGTTTTGGACGCGCTCGAGAGGGGGTCTGAAAGAGGTCGACAAGGCAAATAGGTCTGACAAAGGTCAACGAAGGCAAGGGGTGACGCGGCAACTACGAGCGGATACTGGTTTTATGAAAACATGCGGATGCAATGCGCATGATGCTATGATATGAAATGCAAGACATGAACAAAAGCAAAACAAAAGACAAAAACCCAACCACGAAGGAAATAACATATCGCATCTCCGGAAAAAGGCAACAGTTGGAGTTACGAATATGGAAAGTTGTATCCGGGGCGTTACAGAGTCTCCATCATCTTGCTTTCTACATCAAGAACACCACTACTCATCATCGCCGGACGGCAACCTCCATATCATCTTGGTATCGTGGTATCCCTCCATTGTATATTCCCCTTGCCATTGCATTGTTAACCCCTATCCCATTTTGCGTTCCTATCGAGACTAGCCATTTGAGTATTGCCGGCAACGTTACTTGTGCACATTAGTGATCATACTTCCCATAGCATACATTCCATATCATCGTGGTGCATATCTTGGTATCATATCATGTCACAAGTTTGTTCCCGCATATACAAAATTGCTATCTTGGTTTGTGCATTGTGCAAAAGAGGCCATACAAAAAAAAGAAATAAAGCTTTTAAGAAAAAGAAAGAGAGCAAAGAGCTTGTAAGCAAGTTCCATAGCATCATACCACATTGCATATAAAGATTGTCATATCCGATCATCTTGGATCATCTTGAGAGAAACACCAGGAACCATACATACATAGCATACTTGGGATAGAAAGTATATCCATTTTGCATCTTATAGGTTGTGCACAAGTGTCGTATCCCCCTATAGAGCAATCGTGCTAGCGTCTCTCTTGAGTTGTGCAACATGAGCGTTTTCCGTGGATTCGACATTTTGTGCTCATTCCTTGGTTGCACGACCCCATTTATCTATCCGTCTGTGTGTTTCCGTGTGCCACATATTGCTATTGGTCCATTTGTTTCACTTGCGAATTTGTGAATCTCTTTCAACATTATTGACTCTTGCTAACATTTTGCATTAAATATTTGTGCCACTATCCTCACCCCGAGCTCCACCATAAGCTTTACTTGTGTAGGTGTGAGAACCGACAAGGATTGGTACCAATAGTGCTATTTCATTGTCCGCATTTGAGTGAACTTGATTCATTGTCAACATCGGTCAAGGTACATTGGTATAAGTTCTTCTCTTTCTCCCACTCATATTTGCTCGAGTCTTGTGATGGATAGGCAAGGCATTACCTCTCAGGTCTACAACAACAACAACGGCGTGAACAACTACATCACCAAAGCGTCTATCTTCGATCTACAACGACAAATGCAAGGTGCACAATCAAGATTGCGAGAGCACATCGAGAAGAAGCTTTCCACACATAAAGAGGAGCAAGATGCAAGGATGGAGGAGATTCGAGCCTTGATCAAGTCTTCTTCCACTTCGTCATCTTCAAGGTGGCGACGGTCAAGACACAAGTCTTCGGAGCGCGAAAGTGATGCAAGTGCAAATCGTCCTCGTCCACATCTACATGGCGATCACCATCACGTTCGTGATCAACATCGTCATGAAGGGCAAGTCACCTCCAAGCAACATGTGCAAGACGACAACGAATGACATCTACTACAAGCTCAAGCGCGACAAAGACACCATCATCATGAAGATGCTCGCCAAGCGCAAATGTACAAGTCCCAACAAGGCCAACTTCACGCCAAGTCGAAGCTTCATGAGCACAAAAGAAGACCACGAGACGACCACCACCAAGACGGAGCTACGGCTACATCAACCACTTCGGCATATTCGCCAAGTGCTATCAAGGCATCTTCACCTTTGGACGTACGGCATCTTCGCCTACTTGCCACGAGTACACCTACTATGACTTCATCAAGTCCAAGGCGACTACCTACGAGCGAGGGTGACACTTCCATCTTTGGAAGCCCCTCAAGGAAGATGGCGGAGCATGGGAAATTCCCTTCGGCCATGGAGACGAGCTATGAGGTGCCACGTCACATGGGCCTCCCACACCAAGACGGTGACAAGATGGTCGAGCAAGGGCCATCCCCTTCGACCACGGCGACAAGCACAAACCTCTTCTACAACATGAAGACGGCGCCCATATTGGACTCATACTCCGAGTCAAGCTACGAGACCGCGCATGGAGACATTTGCACCTACATCTCTCCGACACCCACATATGTAGAGATGCCCCATTTTCCATGTGAGGAGAGCCACCACCCCATGAGTAAGATGAGTGACTCCACCATATGTGACATTGAGAGCATTTCCTATGAGAGAATGAGTGTGACCACCACTAGCCCCACACATGAGAGCATGCCACACATCCTATGTGAGGTTGAGCCACATTTGAGTGACTCCACCAACCATATGAGTGAGAGCATCCTTGAGGGAGTGAGTGAGCCACAACACTTAGCCAGTGAGGTAGTTGACACGGCATGTGAAGCCACTATGATTTCTAACGACTTAACCTCTACTCCTAGTTTGTTTCCTTCTTTGGTGCTAGGTCTCCTACATGAAAACATGCCTATCCTTGACGAGTCTATTCCTCCATTGGAGACGACGATGGCCATGGTGGATAATGATGCACCCCCCACATGGTTCCATCAAGATGAAGTTGACCATGACTTGGTCTTCAACACCTCACCTACAACAGATGAGCGATGCTCCAAAGGTAACATAGGTGATGGTGCTTCTCTTGTCCCACTAGTGGACTCTCTTGACATCGATTGCTCCCATGATGTTGACCCACCTATTCCCATGCTTCATGCTAGTGAGACTTCTTCATGCCTTGACTTACCTATTTATGATGAATATGATGATGAGCATGTTGAGTTGCCTAGTTGTGTTGCGATGTTCCATATGATATCATGTGAAAATCCTTTTGGTCACATCATGTTTGATAATACTTTGAACTTGTCATATGCTATGAGTGAGATCTCCCATATTGCATCATTTCAATCTCAACATAGTAACTATGCATGCCCCATTAAAATCAATCCCATTTGCACTTATGGCATAGATGACAAGATGATGGTCATTGGCTTTTGTTTTTCATGTGATGATATTGCCATGCTTCCTTTACTTGATTTACGCAATTAATCTACTATGCCATGCCATGATCACATTGAACCACATATGCTTTGTTTTGGATGTTGTCAATATTCTCCATGTGATGTTTCCATTAATGCTCATGAGGAGACCCCCATAGTTTCCTCATACATATTAGGAGATCTTGATCCATCCCATCCTTTGCATTATTTCCATGATTGCTTGCACCATATGCATTCCATGAATAACAATGCTCTAGATATTGCTCGTGATGCATTACATAATTTGAGTCTCCATTATTCTATACATAATAACAAACCTCTCATGATGGATGACATGTTTCTATATGACGCATCTCATTTATTTGAGCATTGGATATTTTGTGCTAACAGACACATGCATGTGCGCATCATGATGGATGATGTGTACATATACCATGCACACACAATTTTCTCTTTGTCTTTGTTTTGTGTAGGTACTCATGTAAACTCGTCAACCTCTCAATCCCAAGAGTTGACGAAGAGAGCTCTTGAGAGCAACGACGCTTTGGGATCCCGTGGACTATCCTTACCACCATTCCCTTCGCGCAAGGACTACGTGCATCTCTTTTACTTGGCTCTCACAAAGCTATGGGCTATCTACCACTTGTCACCTTATGCTCATACTATCGTGTTCACTTTGCATGTTATGCTTGTTTCTATGCCTTTACCATGCAATTGTGACCCTTGCTTGCATTTACCCATGATGCACCATTATGATACTCCTATGTGTATTTGCATGCTTGGTGGAGATCCTTGTTGCCATTGCCATGTTTATCATGTGCCCCATGCTATTGATGCTTGTTGTGTTGGGAGAGTCATGATGACCCATTGCTATTTACATATGGCTTCTCACCAATACATTCATACTATTTTCCTCATATTTTGCTTTCATGCTTGTGATATGTCATGTGAATTATTCATGCACACTATTTGCACACATGACATGCTTGCCATTATTCCTTCTAGTATGTTGCATCTTCGCACTACTAGCTTGCTTGACTTGATCACTATGATTGCTTGCTATGTTGCATCACCCATGTTCCACTATTACTTGCTTTCTTGGGTTGATGACATATATGTTGATGCCTCTCACTTGATTTGTCATGATCATTGCCTCTTGTCTCCATTAGTTGCATCTCTCATATCACCTTGTATTGAGTGCCAACTTGCTATGCTTATTGATCTTGGAGACTTGGACACTTTACTTGTGATGCATGATTCATTGATTGAGCCTCTTGTATTTGGTTGTTCTTGCATCATATGCCTCCATACTATGAAATGCTCCCTTGTACTTTCTTATGATGAGCATGATGCATACACATGTTGGGTATCTGACCACACGAATGATAGGTTTTGCACTTCCGCTAACCTCATTTGTTTTTCCGAGTGTTTGCCATGTTCTTTCGTTTTGAAGGTTTCACAAGGCATTACCGTCATGAGACATATTGGTTATGTGAAGGCATACACGATGTGCGACACCAACATTTTCGACATTCTTATAAAGGTGAACTCCTTCTCTTTGAGCCATCCTCAAATACGCATATTGGATGGGTCACTCCATTGTTGTTTCCTTCTTGTTGTCTACATGATACATCTCGCGGACGGAGGATCGACATTGGAGATTGGCTCTATGGACCTTCACGTTGAGGAGCGCTCGGACTTATTGGATGCACCTTCGGACTTCCACTCTTTCCACGACATCGAGCATTGGTACACCAACACCTCCATATTTGTTGATTGTGCTCCCAAATGTCATGCTCGATGGACATATCATACTCACCACAAGTTTGCACCCTATACATGGATTGACTCACATTATGATTGGCTTGTTGCATCTTGTATTCCCATGTCATCCATGATACTTGAGCTTGTTCACTTCCTTAGCAAATTTGTTGTGATCTTCCTTGATGGCATATTCATACAACATGATCATATTGTCCACCATCAATTGCATGATAGCTTACACATATTGAGCATCCATTACCATATTCATGCTATTGATGAACCGTCCCTCTATGACATCATTTTGCACCGTGGTTACATTGCTCATATTCACAACACAATTGTGTGCACAATGATTGCATTTGCTCCCATGAATGCTTTGCATACCATTTTAGATCATCTTGATAAGCTTCATGCGCTTTGTCACGAACTATCTTGCCGCACAGACTCATTTTTACATGATGGACACTTTGTGTGCGCTAACCATTGTATTGCCGAGTGTAGTTTGTGTTTGCGCCTTTTGCATGTATACCACTCCGGCGACACCTTAGAATACTTGGATTGCGCCATGCCTTGAACTTCGTCCAACTACAAGTCTGTCCACGACAACCGTTTCCATGGTGATGAGGATCACGATCCGAGGTTGGATCTTTCCCAAGGGGGGGGGAGATGATTCGGAGCATCCCACGTTCATCCCCATGTACACTCTGACTACTCTTCGAGCCCCAAGAGGACATATGACGAGACCTCGAGCATACGCCTTTGGACACAAGGTGAACTCGCTCCTTTCTAAACCTTCACTTTCCACACATGAGGCATGGTTACTACCTCATGCATGGACCTTGCCTATACTCAGGTACAACCGAGATGACCATGAAGAATCAAAGGACCAAGGCCAAGCATCGAAGAGGAGAAGGAAGAAGAGCTAGTTGCAGGCCCCGGACATCCGGCCCTTCCCGCAAGCCCGGACATCCGGCCCTTCCCGCAAGCCCGGACATCCGGCCATAGCCCGGACATCCGGCGCTTATCACAGAACGAGTCCAGAAGATGAACCCCGTCAGCCCGGACATCCGGCCACAACCAGGACATCCGACGCTTATCACAGAACGCGTCCAGAAGATGAACCCCGTCAGCCCGGACATCCGTCTCTTCCCGAGCTACCGGACATCTGGCCCCCAGCCTGGACATCCGTACCCCGCCTATCCAGAGAGCAACCGCAGGGCACCTAGGCCAGCCCGGTCATCGGCCTCCCAGCCCGGACATCCGGTCCATCATGAAGCCCCGGACATCTGGCCCCCAGCCCGGACATCCGGCCCCCAGCCCGGACATCCGACACCTGCCTGTGTGCAGAGAACGGGCCAAGGGCCCATGTATCCCCTCTCACTTACCCCTTCGTGGGCTAGCACTATATATACTCCCCCACCTCCTCCTAGTTGGGGTTAGCATTGGTTTAGCTCATATTTTGTGTTAGATCCTTGCTCATCCACTTGGCTACTTCTCCTCGGAGCTCATGACCTCTTTTGAGAAGATCCCCCAAGCGGATTCAAGACCCCTTCAAGGGAAGACCCTCAAGACCTCCTGTTGGGGAACGTAGCAGAAATTCAAAATTTTCCTATGAGTCACCAAGATCTATCTATGGAGAGACTTGCAACGATGGGAAGGAGAGTGCATCTACATACCCTTGTAGATCGCTAAGCGGAGGCGTTCAAGTGAACGGGGTTGAAGGAGTCGTACTCGTCGTGATCCAAATCACCGGAGATCCTAGTGCCGAACGGACGGCACCTCCGCGTTCAACACACGTGCAGCCTGGTGACGTCTCCCACGCCTTGATCCAGCAAGGAGAGAGGGAGACGTTGGGGAAGACTCCGTCTAGCAGCAGCACAATGGTGTGGTGGTGATGGAGGAGCGTGGCACTCCAGCAGGGCTTCGCCAAGCACCGCTAGAGACGAGGAGGGAGAGAGGTAGGGCTGCGCCAGGGAGAGGTGGAAACTCATGTGTTGGCAACCCCAAAGACCTCAACTATATATAGGGGAGAGGGAGGGGGCTGCGCCCCCTCTAGGGTTCCCACACCAAGGGGTGCGACAGCCCCAAAACCCATCTAGGGTGGCGGCCAAGGGGGGGAGAGGGGGAAACTTGCCCCCCAAGTAAGGTGGAGGCGCCCCCTCCCCAAACCCTAGGCGCCTTGGGCCCTAGTGGGGGGCGCACCAGCCCACCTGGGGCTGGTCCCCTCCCACACTTGGCCCATGCTGCCCTCTGGGGCCGGTGGCCCCACTTGGTGGACCCCCGGGACCCTCCCGGTGGTCCCGGTACGTTACCGATAGCACCCGAAACTTTTCCGGTGACCAAAACAGGACTTCCCATATATAAATCTTTACCTACGGACCATTCCGGAACTTCTCGTGACGTCCGGGATCTCATACGGGACTCCGAACAACATTCGGTAACCACGTATATCTATTCCCTATAACCCTAGCATCATCGAACCTTAAGTGTGTAGACCATACGGGTACGGGAACCATGTAGACATGACCGAGACATTCTCCGGTCAATAACCAACAGCGGGATCTGGATACCCATGTTGGCTCCCACATGTTCCATGATGATCTCATCGGATGAACCACGATGTCAAGGACTCAATCAATCCCGTATACAATTCCCTTTGTCTAGCGGTATTGTACTTGCCCGAGATTCGATCGTCGGTATGCCGATACCTTGTTCAATCTCGTTACCGACAAGTCTTTTTGCTCGTTCTGTAACACATCATCCCGTGATCAACACCTTGGTCACATTGTGCACATTATGATGATGTCCTATTGAGTGGGCCCATAGATACCTCTCCGTCACACGGAGTGACAAATCCCAGTCTCGATTTGTGCCAACCCAACAGACACTTTCGGAGATACCCGTAGTGCACCTTTATAGTCACCCAGTTACGTTGTGACCTTTGGTACACCCAAAGCATTCCTACGGTATCCGGGAGTTGCACAATCTCATGGTCTAAGGAAATGATACTTGACATTAGAAAAGCTTTAGCATACGAACTATTCGATCTTTGTGCTAGGCTTAGGATTGGGTCTTGTCCATCACATCATTCTCCCAATGATGTGATCCCATTATCAATGACATCCAATGTCCATGGTCAGGAAACCGTAACCATCTATTGATCAACGAGCTAGTCAACTAGAGGCTTACTAGGGACATGGTGTTGTCTATGTACCCACACATGTATCTGAGTTTCCTATCAATACAATTATAGCATGGATAATAAACGATTATCATGAACAAGGAAATATAATAATAATAACTAATTTATTATTGCCTCTAGGGCATATTTCCAACAGTCTCCCACTTGCACTAGAGTCAATAATCTAGTTCACATCGCCATGTGATTAACACTCACAGGTCACATCGCCATGTGACCAACATCCAAAGAGTTTACTAGTGTCACTAAACTAGTTCACATCATCATGTGATTAAGACTCAATGAGTTCTGGGGTTTGATCATGTTTTGCTTGTGAGAGAGGTTTTAGTCAACGGGTCTGCAACATTCAGATCCGTATGTATTTCGCAAATCTCTAGGTCATATTGTAAATGCTGCTTCCACGCTCCACTTGGAGCTATTCCAAATGGTTGCTCCACTATACGTATCCGGTTTGCTACTCAGAGTCATTCAGATAGGTGTTAAAGCTTGCATCGACGTAACCCTTTACGCCGAACTCTTTATCACCTCCATAATCGAGAAACATGTCCTTATTTACTCCAAGGACAATTTTGACCGCTGTCCAATGATCCATTCCTGGATCATTCTTGTACCCCTTGACTGACTCATGGCAAGGCACACTTCCAGTGCGGTACACAACATAGCATACTATAGAGCCTACGTCTGAAGCATAGGGGACGACCTTCGTCCTTTCTCTCTTTTCTGCCGTGGTCGACCTTTAAGTCTTAACTTCATACCTTACAACTCAGGCAAGAACTCCTTCTTTGACTGATCCATCTTGAACACTTTCAAGATCATGTTAAGGTATGTGCTCATTTGAAAGTACCATTTAGCGGTTTTTGATCTATCCTCATAGATCTTGATGCTCAATGTTCAAGCAGCTTAATCCAGGTTTTTCTATTGAAAAACACCTTTCAAACAACCCTATATGCTTTCCAGAAATTCTACATCATTTTCGATCAACAATATGTCAACAACATATACTCATCAGAAATGCTATAGTGCTCCCACTCACTTCTTTGGAAATACAAGTTTCTCATAAACTTTGTATAAACCCAAAATCTTTGATCATCTTGTCAAAGCGTACATTCCAACTCCGAGATGCTTACTTCAGTCCTTAGAAGGATTGCTGGAGCTTTGCATGCTTGTTAGCGTCTTTCAGGATTGTCAAAACCTTCTGGTTGTATCACATACAACCTTTCCTCAAGAAAATTGTCGAGGAAACAATGCTTTTGACATCCTATCTACAAGATTTCATAAATAATGTAGTAACTGCCAATCCAATTCCAACAGACTCTTAGCATTGCTACGAGTCAGAAAGCCTCACCGTAGTCAACTCCTTGAACTTGTCGGAAAACATCTTTAACGCAAGTCGAGCTTTCTTAATGTTGATACTTACCATCATTGTCCGTCTTCCTTCTAAAATCCATCTGTACCCAATAGCCTTACGACCATCAAGTAGTTCTGCCAAAGTCTACACTTTGTTTTCATACATGGATCCTCTCTCGGATTTTATGGCCTCGAGCCATTTGTCGAAATCCGGGCCCACTGTCGCTTCTCCATAGCTCGTAGGTTCATTGTTGTCTAGCAACATGACCTCCAAGACAGGATTACGTACCACTCTGAAGCAGTACGCATCCTTGTCAACCTACGAGGTTTGGTAGTGACTTGATCCGAAGTTTCATGATCACTATCATAAGCTTCTACTTCAATTGGTGTAGGTGCTACAGGAACAACTTCCTGTGCCCTGCTACACACTAGTTGAAGTGATGGTTCAATATCCTCATCAAGTCTCGACCATCCTCAGACTCAATTCTTTCGAGAGAAACTTTTCCTCGAGAAAGGACCCATTTCCAGAAACAATCTTTTGCTACCGGGTATGAATTAGGAGGTATACCCAACTGTTTTTGGGTGTCCTATGAAGATGTATTTTATCCGCTTTGGGTTCGAGCTTATCAACCTGAAACTTCTTCACATAAGCGTCGCAGCCCCAAACTTTTAAGAAACGACAACTTAGGTTTCTCCAAACCATAGTTCAAACGCTGTCGTTTCAACGGAATTGCGTGGTGCCCTATTAAAGTGAGTGTGGTTGTCTCTAATGCCTAACCCATGAACGATAGTGGTAATTTGATAAGAGACATCATGGTACGCACCATATCCAATAGGGTGCAACTATGATGTTCGGACACACCATCACACTATGGTGTTCCAGGCGGTATTAATTGTGAAACAATTTCAACAATGTCTTAATTGCGCGCCAAAGCTCGTAACTCAGATACTCATCTCTATGATCATATCATAGACATTTTATCCTCTTGTCATGATGATCTTCAACTTCACTCTGAAATTACTTGAACCATTCAATAATTCAGACTTGTGTTTCATCAAGTAAATATACTCAACATCTACTCAAATCATCTGTGAAGTAAGAACATAACGATATTCACTGTATGCCTCAGCATTCATTGGACTGCACACATCAAAATGTTTTACTTCCAACAAGTTGCTATCTTGTTCCATCTCACTGAAAACGAGGCTTTTCAGTCATCTTGCCCATGTGGTATGATTTGCACGTCTCATGTGATTCAAAATCAAGTGAGTCTAAACGATCCATCTGCATGTAGTTTCTCCGTGCGTATACACCAATAGACATGGTTCGCATGTCTCAAACTTTTCAAAATGAGTAAGTCCAAAGATCCATAAACATGGAGCTTCTTCATGCGTTTTATACCAATATGACTCAGTGCCACAAGTATGTGGTACTATCATTACTATCTTATATCTTTTGGCACGAATGTGTGTATCACTAAGATCGAGATTCAATAAACCATTCATTTTAGGTGCAAGACCATTGAAGGTATTATTCAAATAACCAGAGTAACCATTATTCTCCTTAAATGAATAACCGTATTGCGATAGACATAATCCAATCATGTCTATGCTCAACGGAAACACCAAATAACAATTATTTAGGTTTAACACCAATCTCGATGATAGAGGGAGCGTGCGATGCTTGATCACATCAACCTTGGAAACACTTCCAACACATATCGTCAGCTCACCTTTAGCTAGTCTCCGTTTATTCCGTAGCTTTTATTTCGAGTTACTAACACTTAGCAACCGGACCGATATCTAATACCCTGGTGCTACTAGGAGTACTAGTAAAGTACACATTAACATAATGTATATCCAATATACTTCCGTCGACCTTGCCTGCCTTCTTATCTACCAAGTATCTAGGGTGGTTCTGCTTTAGTGTCTGTTCTTCTCATTACAGAAGCACTTAGTCTCGGGTTTGGGTTCAACCTTGGGTTTTCACTAGAGCAGCAACTCTTTTGCCGTTTCATGAAGTATCCCTTCTTGCCCTTGCCCTTCTTGAAACTAGTGGTTTTACTAACCATCAGCAATTGATGCTCCTACTTGACTTCTACTTTCGCGGTGTCAAACATCGCGAATACTTCAAGGATCATCATATCTATCCCTGATATGTTATAGTTCATTACGAAGCTCTAGTAGCTTGGTGGCAATGACTTTGGAGAAACATCACTATCTCATCTGGAAGATCAACTCCCACTCGATTCAAGTGATTGTTGTACTCAGACAATCTGAGCACAAGCTCAACGATTGAGCTTTTCTCCCTTAGTTCGCAGGCTAAGAAAATCGTCGGAGGTCTTGTACCACTGACATGGGCACAATCCGGAAATCCCAATTTCAGCCCTCGAAACATCTCATATGTTCCGCGACATTTCAAAATCGTCTTTGGTGCCTCAACTCTAAACCGTTTAACTGAACTATCACGTAGTTATCAAAACGTGCATGTCAAACGTTCACAACATCCACAGACGACGTTCGAGGTTCAGCACACCGAGCGGTGCATTAAGGACATAAGCCTTCTACGAAGCAATGAGGACAATCCTCAATTTACGGACCCAGTCCGCATAATTGCTACTATCAACTTTCAACTAAGTTTTCTCTAGGAACATATCTAAAACAGTAGAACTAAAACGCGAGCTTACGACATAATTTGCAAAGTCCTTTTGAGTATGTTCAGGATAATTGAGTTCATCTTCTGAACTCCCACTTAGACAGACATCCCTCTAGTCATCTAAGTGATACATGATCCGAGTCAACTAGGCCGTGTCTGATCATCACGTGAGACGGACTAGTCATCATCGGTGAACATCTTTATGTTGATCGTATCTACTATACGACTCATGCTCGACCTTTCGGTCTCTTGTGTTCCGAGGCCATGTCTGTACATGCTAGGCTCGTCAAGTCAACCTAAGTGTTTCGCGTGTGTAAATCTGGCTTACACCCGTTGTATGTGAACGTTAGAATCTATCACACCCGATCATCACGTGGTGCTTCGAAACAACGAACTTTCGCAACGGTGCACAGTTAGGGGGAACACTTTCTTGAAATTTTAATGAGGGATCATCTTATTTACTACCGTCGTTCTAAGCAAATAAGATGCATAAACATGATAAACATCACATGCAATCAAAAAGTGACATGATATGGCCAATATCATTTTGCTCCTTTTGATCTCCATCTTCGGGGCTCCATGATCATCATCGTCACCGGCATGACACCATGATCTCCATCATCATGATCTCCATCATCGTGTCTCCATGAAGTTGTCTCGCCAACTATTACTTCTACTACTATGGCTAACGGTTTAGCAATAAAGTAAAGTAATTACATGGCGTTGTTCAATGACACGCAGGTCATACAATAAATAAGACAACTCCTATGGCTCCTGCCGGTTGTCATACTCATCGACATGCAAGTCGTGATTCCTATTACAAGAACATGATCAATCTCATACATCACATATCATTCATCACATTCTTTTGGCCATATCACATCACATAGCATACCCTGCAAAAACAAGTTAGACGTCCTCTAATTGTTGTTTGCATGTTTTACGTGGCTGCTATGGGTTTCTAGCAAGAACGTTTCTTACCTACGCAAAACCACAACGTGATATGTCAATTGCTATTTACCCTTCATAAGGACACTTTTCGTCGAATCCGATCCGACTTAAGTGGGAGAGACTGGCACCCGCTAGCCACCTTATGCAACAAGTGCATGTCAGTCGGTGGAACCTGTCTCACGTAAGAGTACGTGTAAGGTCGGTCCGGGCCGCTTCATCCCACAATACCTTCGAAACAAGATTGGACTAGTAACGGTAAGCATATTGAACAAAATCAACACCCACAACTACTTTGTGTTCTACTCGTGCATAGAATCTACGCAATAGACCTAGCTCATGATGCCACTATTGGGGAACGTAGCAGAAATTCAAAATTTTCCTACGAGTCACCAAGATCTATCTATGGAGAGACTAGCAACGAGGGGAAGGAGAGTGCATCTACATACCCTTGTAGATCGCTAAGCGGAAGCGTTCAAGTGAATGGGGTTGAAGGAGTCGTACTCGTCGTGATCCAAATCACCGGAGATCCTAGTGCCGAACGGACGGCACCTCCGCGTTCAACACACGTGCAGCCCAGTGACGTCTCCCACACCTTGATCCAGCAAGGAGAGAGGGAGAGGTTGGGGAAGACTCCATCCAGCAGCAGCACAATGGCGTGGTGGTGATGGAGGAGCGTGGCACTCCAGCAGGGCTTCGCCAAGCACCGCTAGAGACGAGGAGGGAGAGAGGTAGGGCTGCGCCAGGGAGAGGTGGAAACTCATGTGTTGGCAGCCCCAAAGACCTCAACTATATATAGGGGAGAGGGAGGGGGCTGCGCCCCCTCTAGGGTTCCCACCCCAAGGGGTGCGGCAGCCCCAAAACCCATCTAGGGTGGCGGCCAAGGGGGGGAGAGCGAGAAACTTGCCCCCCAAGTAAGGTGGAGGCGCCCCCTCCCCAAACCCTAGGCGCCTTGGGCCCTGGTGGGGGGCGCACCAGCCCACCTGGGGCTGGTCTCCTCCCACACTTGGCCCATGCTGCCCTCTGGGGCCGGTGGCCCCACTTGGTGGACCCCGGGGACCCTCTCGGTGGTCCCAGTACGTGACCGATAGCACCCGAAACTTTTCCGGTGACCAAAACAGGACTTCCCATATATAAATCTTTACCTCCAAACCATTCCGGAACTCCTCGTGACGTCCGGGATCTCATCTGGGACTCCGAACAACATTCGGTAACCACGTATATCTATTCCCTATAACCCTAGGATCATCGAACCTTAAGTGTGTAGACCCTACGGGTTCGGGAACCATGCAGACATGACCGAGACGTTCTCCGATCAATAACCAACAGCGGGATCTGGATACACATGTTGGCTCCCACATGTTCCACGATGATCTCATCGGATGAACCACGATGTCAAGGACTCAATCAATCCTGTATAAAATTCCCTTTGTCTAGCGGTATTGTACTTGCCCGAGATTCGATCGTCGGTATGCCGATACCTTGTTCAATCTCGTTACCGACAAGTCTCTTTACTCGTTCCGTAACACATCATCCCGTGATCAACCCCTTGTTCACATTGTGCACATTATGATGATGTCCTACCGAGTGGGCCCATAGATACCTCTCCGTCGCACAGAGTGACAAATCCCAGTCTCGATTCTTGCCAACCCAACAGACACTTTCGGAGATACCCGTAGTGCACCTTTATAGTCACCCAGTTACGTTGTGACGTTTGGTACACCCAAAGCATTCCTACGGTATCCGGGAGTTGCACAATCTCATGGTCTAATGAAATCATACTTGACATTAGAAAAGCTTTAGCATACGAACTACTCGATCTTTGTGCTAGGCTTAGGATTGGGTCTTGTCCATCACAACATTCTCCCAATGATGTGATCCCATTATCAACGACATCCAATGTGCATGGTCAGGAAACCGTAACCATCTATTGATCAACGAGCTAGTCAACTAGAGGCTTACTAGGGACATGGTGTTGTCTATGTACCCTCACATGTATCTGAGTTTCGTATCAATACAATTATAGCATGGATAATAAACGATTATCATGAACAAGGAAATATAATAATAATAACTAATTTATTATTGCCTCTAGGGCATATTTCCAACACCTCCTCACGGAGAAGAACGGTTACTATTGTATCTTTCCTTTGTTGATTTTGGATCATGTATTACCTTATGTGTTCGATGATTTAGCACTCGTGTGATTGATTCCTTGTCGGTTGAGTGTTTCTCTCGTTTTTCCCCGTGACCCCCTTTGTTTTTTTACGCTCGTTCTTCGTGTCTCCCCGTAGGATCCACTCCAAACGTGAAAGATCAGCCCCTAGGGTTCCGCCCTACATCACAAACCAAGTACAAAGTCCATGCTAATGTCTTCCCAAGGTTGATATGGAATAGGAAGGGGCATGTAAAGACCATGGGATTGAGCTTTTGACTTAGCTTTGCGATATGTTGAACATCGGTTGGTGAAGCGTGAGACCTTGCGGAACATCTTGGGCCAAAAATAGTTTTTGGAGAGCGTAGCAAATGTCTTGTCGCGTCCTAAGTGTCCAATTAGTCCGCCTCCATGAGCCTCTTGCAAAAGGAGCAAACGAAGAGAAGACTCGGGAATGCAAAGTTTGTTAGCTCTCATAAGGTAATCATCCTTGATGTGATAGCGTTCCCAAGGTGTATGCGTCAAACACTTGGCATAAGGAATTGCAAAAGTAGGATCATGCGTATACAAGTCTTTTATGTGCTCAAAGCCAATGACATTTAATTCAAGTTTAGTAACAAGCATGCATATGCGGGAAAGAGCATCCGCCACAATAGTTTCCTTAGCTTTGATGTACTTGATAACATAAGGAAAAGACTCAATGAATTCACTCCACTTAGCATGACGCTTGTTCAACTTAGTTTAACCCTTAAGATACTTGAGCGTTTCATGATCGGTATGGATGATAAATTCATGAGGCCGAAGGTAATGTTCCCATTCACGCAAAACTCGCACTAAAACATATAGCTCTTTGTCATAGATGAGATAATTGAGTTGCGCTCTGAAAAGTTTCTCACTAAAGTATGCTATGGGACGCTTCTCTTGCATTAACACACCTCCTATGCCATTACCACTAGCATCACAATGAATTTCAAAAGGTTTGTCAAAGTTGGGTAATGCAAACAAGGGAGCATGAGTAAGCAAATTCTTTAGCTCATTAAATGCGGTATCTTGGGATGGTCCCCAAATAAAAGGAGCATTTTTCTTACTTAAAGAATGCAATGGTGAAGCAATGGTGCTAAAATCCTTCACAAATCTACGATAGAAACCGGCTAAACTAAGAAAACTACGCACCTTTTGCAAGTTGGTTGGTTGGGGCCAAGTTTTAATAGCATTGATCTTAGATTCATCTACATGAACACCCTTAGAAGACACAACAAAACCCAAGAAAACAAGCTTATCAACACCAAAAAGGCATTTGTCCATACTACCATAAAGGCGCTCTTTCCTAAGGGTTTGCAAGATGGTTCTAAGATGGGTGACATGATCTTTTAGGGATTTGCTAAAGACAAGAATATCATCAAAATAGACCACAACAAATACACCAATATAGGGTCGAAGAACAAAAAGCATGACTCGCATGAAAGTACTAGGTGCTTCGGATAAACCCATTGGCATAACAAGCCATTCATATAAGCCAAATTTGGTCTTAAATGCGGTTTTCCATGCATCACCTTCTTGGATGCGTATTTGATAGTAGCCACTCACAAGATCAATCTTAGAGAAGATGGTGGCTCCGCTAAGCTCATCAAGCATATCATCTAGGCGTGGAATAGGGTAACGATATCTAACGGTGATAGCATTGGTGGGACGGCAATCGGAACACATGTGATAAGTGCCAACTTTCTTAGGAACAAGGATTACCGGTATGGCACAATGGCTCAAACTTTCACGTACATGAACGTTGTCGATGAGTTGTTGTACTTGCCGTTGGATCTCCTTAGTTTCCTCAGGGTTGACACGGTATGGAGCTTTGTTAGGTAGAGGTGCTTTGGGGATGAGGTCAATTCGGTGTTCGATTTCTCGTAGTGGAGGTAGACCCAGAGGTACCTTGTCGGGGAAAACATCTAGCAATTCCTGCAAAAGAGAAGACAACACTAAAGGTAGATTGTGAGAGGTGTTAGTTTTTGGTGCCTCGTCCTTGCACAAAAGGACATAGTGCATATGTCGGTGTACAAATGTAGGGGCTCTCTTTTCTACCCCTTTACTTGTGCATGAGTAGTCAGAGCCGCGCCCGTGGCCACACTTAGCAGGGCAGAGGAGGAAAGCCAAAGGCGCAAGACAATCAAAGCAACACCAAGACCAGAGACACAAAAAGCAAGAGCGTGAGGTAGACTCCCCTAGCAAGAGCCTTGCCGGGGCAACCTCCGTAGCCCCGGCAAGAGCCTTGCCGGGGCAACTTTCCCAGCGCCAGCAGAGCGCGCCACCCTTGAGCCCAAGGGTTCCAACGCCATCAACCACATTGGAACCAAGGCTCGGGAGGCACCTCCATGATGGCATGCAGATCTTCGTGAAGATCATAAACACACAAGATCAGATGAGGACCAGAAGACGACGATCCTCGGCAAGATCCTTGCCAAGGAAATCCACGAGACCTCTGGCAAGATCCTTGCCAGGTACGACCGTGCTGTCACGGCAAGACCCTTGCCGGCACCCCAGCAAGACCCTTGCCGAGGACGTCAACGGGGCCGCGGCTAGGCCCACATCTGCCAAGACTCTGCCGCCGTTCCCATGCAGCTGCCAGCTCATCCAGCTAGACGAGCACCTACATGGCAACGTGCGGCCTCTAGACCGACTCAGCAAGCACCTGCGTGGTGGCATGTAGATCTTCGAGAAGACTCTGCCACTGCACCATCCCAGCAGCCAACCAACGTGGCACTGCAACACCTCATCAGCTCGGACGCGCGTCAGAGCCAGGTGAGGCGGAGACAGCTGGGACGAGCTTCCTTGCCGTCCCTGATAAAGCAAGAAGGGCACGTCGGCAACGCGTTAAATGCGTTTGTTCGACAGTGCCAGAGGATAGAGTCATCCACTGTACACCTTTCCACCTCCTGTGTGACACTGTGGTGATCCCCTTTTTTCTATAAAAGGAGACCCGAGGCGTAGGGGAGAGGGATTCAGATCTTTTAAACAAGTCACGTGCCGTGGCTAGTTCAAGAACTCAAGAACACTCAAATATACACCAAAGCAGGACTAGGGTATTACGCATCCTCGCGGCCCAAACCTGGGTAAACGATCTTTGTGCTGACTCCTAGACCCACTCTTTCCACAACCTTGTGCCCGCCGACCGTAGTAGGGATTCTAGTGATCTCATAGGTGTCGTTTTCCACCGACATCTTTGGTGCACCAGGTAGGGGGCGCGAGCTATGAAAATCTGGTTTTGCAGTTAGTTTAGCAGTTCTTCATCGCCATGGCCCCAAGAAGAAGGTGATGACAGCGATCGGTTCATCCGGAGCCGGACGACCCGTACCAGTGTGGGCAAGTAGCGGGGCGATCGCAGACGGAAGCCGAGGCGCGGCCCGCGAACACCCACATCACTCTGGCTGTCAGAGCCTAGCGAGCGACGTCGTTCGTGCGCGAGACGACGGGCCGTATGCCGCCAAATCCAAAGACAGAGCTAGGCCCCCTACAGGCGGCGCGGGGCCCTCCAAGGGAGGTGCCGTGCGACCTACCATCGGCGCGGCGACCTCCAAGACACCTACGCCAGCGCCCATGATGCACTCTTCCCAAGTTGTGCACGGTGAGCAGCGTTACCACGCTGGTGACCCCGGGCGCCGCCATGGGAAAAGCCCTGCGCATCATTCGCGAGACGAAGGAGGCCGGCATGCGCGCCGAAGTGCTATCAAAAATGGCGTACAGTCGCAAGGCCGTGATAGAGCTCCTTCTAATGTGGTTAGAAGTCGGGGTGCGTCATGGTCCATGCAGCTTTCGTCGCCGCCCACGCTAGCAGAAGCTTTGGCGCGCGCGCAATTGCTCATCGACTTTCCTCCTGCTGCGGAAAAGCTTGACGAGTGGAGAGCCACCATCCGGAGCCTCGTCGGCATCCCCAACAAAGATGAGCTACGACCAGCGGGGCCATTAGGCCGATGCTCCGTCGAGCCACCTCATGCCAGTGGTGGAAGGGCCGAAGGTGATGCAGCCACGGTGCACTCTCCTCCCCCATGCCAGTTATCGCGGGTGTCGGTCCATCGTGATGAAGCTTGTGATAACATTTCCATAGCGTCGTCTGACCTACGTACCCACCGTGATCAACGCCAATTTCTTCGGGAGCGAGCCCTTGAAGACGCTCGAACCATCATCGAACACCAGCGTGAAGCGCGCCACCAGTCAGATAGGCGGGCAGTGCCCACTATGGACCACCTGGCACCGGGAGGCTATGGTGGCCTACCATACGAGGTGGGTTGCCCAGCCTTTACCCGTGAGCTGCGGTAGTTCTAGTGGCCCTCCAACCGCATGTTCAAGCCCGACGTTAGCGAGAAGTACAACGGCAAGACTCACCCGTCGGAGTTCCTCAGCATCTACACCATCGCGATGCAAACTACTGGAGCCCGCGACCAGAAGGTGCTTGCCAATTACTTCCCGTTGGCACTTAAGCCCAATGTCATGTCATGGTTGATGCAGTTGCCGGCGGATTCCATTTCTTCTTGGTCGGATTTGTCTCATGAGTTCATTGGCGCCTTCACTGGGTGCCATCAAGCTCATGGCCAGGCAAGCGATCTGCATATCATCCCCTAGAAGGAAGGTGAAAATCTGCGCAAGTACATACAGAGGTTCAGCCCGGTGTAGTACAACATCCCAGACGTTCACCCCGCCGCCGTGATCAACGCATTCCATCAGAATGTGCGCAACCGCAAGATGTGTGAAGAGCTGGCAATGAACAAGGTCAAAGTTGTGGCTGAACTTTATGTTCTGGCCGATAGGTGCGCTCGAGCTGAAAAGATGAGGAAGTACCCCGGCAAGGACGCTTGTGCGGAAACCGACTCCACCAACGAAGACACCGCCGCCCCGACGAAGAAGAGCCGACACCATAATAGAAAGCGCAAGGGCATGGCCGTGGTTGCCATCGAGGGACTCGACGACACAGGCGCTACCAAGAAGGCCAAGGCAAACAACCCCGACAAGGAAATTGCCGGCTGTGGACAAGCCAGGAAGCTCCGATAAGCAGTACTGCAAGATCCACCGCACCAAGGGTCACGACCTCTAGAACTGCCGACAAGTTGAGCTGCTTGCTGAGAAGCAAAAAGCTGAGTATGAGAGGCGGGACAAGGAGAAGGGTCAGGACAGTGCCGAAGGATCCAGCAAGAAGCATGGCGGCCAAGGAGGCCGTTGCGGCAAGGATAACCAGCAAGAGAGGCCCACCCGAGGACACGACAAAAAGCAGGAAGACGATGATCATGACGAGGATGATGAGTCCGGCGAGCTTGAGTTTCAGAAAGCTATGGAGGCCATGTGCGTCGACGGTGGCGCCTCGCTGCACACCTCTCACCGCCAGCTCAAGTATTGGGCGCATGAGATCGCAGCGGCGGAGCCATCATTCGACGCTCAGAAGCCACTGAAGTGGTCCAGCACGCTTATCATTTTTGACACCAAGGACCACCCTAATCGCACAACTGCGGTCGGGTGTCTGCCGTTGTTGGTTTCATGAACGATACGCAACCTCAAGGTGACGAAGATGCTAGTTGACGGCGGGGCCGGTCTGAACTTGATCTCGCCTGTTGTGAGCAAAAGGCTGCAGATTCCTGATGGAGACCTCAAAGAGATTGGCACGTTTCAGGGGGTCAACACGGGAAGGAGTTAGCTGAAAGGTAAGGTCACGCTGCCCGTGATGTTTGGAGGCGAGTTGAACTACAAGACAGAGAGGATTGTCTTCGATGTAGCCAAGATCCCCTTGCCCTACAATGGGATCCTCGGCCACCCGGCACTAGCCAAGTTCACGGCGGCGTCACATTACGCCTACAACATGCTGAAGATGCCTGGGCCGATGACCATCATGACCGTCCCCTCCGACAAGAAGGACGTGTTGATCTGCGCTGACCAACTCTACCGGGAAGCAATTGCGGTGACTGCCGCCAAGGCACTTGCTCCTTCCGCCTAAGCCCTGAGAGGGAAGAGGACCGGCAAGACCTCTCGCACCCACTCCAGCAAGCACACCTCTTTGGAGTGTTGTGCTCCCGTCGAGGACGTGCCAGAGCTCTCCACCGGCAAGAGCAAGAAATCCAGAGCTGCACCACTAGAGACCAAGAAGGTGTCCATTAAGGAGGATGGCACGCGAGGGGCTTTCACCATAAGCTCCACCCTCGATAGCAAATAGGAAGGCACGCTCGTCACTTTCCTGCAGGTGAATGTCGATGTGTTTGCATGGCAAGCATCTGACATCCCCGACGTTCCCAGGGAGGTGATTGAGCACCATCTTGCTATTTGTCCTCATGCGCGACTCGTCAAGCAGAAGGTCAGGAAGCAAGCTTTGGAAAGGCAGGAGTTCATCACAGAAGAGATTAGGAAGCTGGAAGTGGCAGACTTGGTGAGAGGAGTACTCCATCCGACGTGGTTGGCCAATCCGATGGTGGTGCGCAAGGCAAATGGGAAGTGGAGGCTGTGTATTGATTACACAGATATCAATAAGGCATGTTCAACAGACCATTTCCCGCTGCCACGCATTGACTAGATTGTTGACTTCACGGCCGGGTGTGACTTGTTATCATTCCTTGACGCCTACACAGGATACCACCATATTTTCATGATGAGAGAAGATGAAGAGAAGACATCATTCATCATTCCGTGTGGTATGTATTGCTTTTTACGGATGCCTTTCGGGTTGAAGAGTGCTGGCTCAACGTTTTGCAAGAGCAGCCCAAATTGGTTTTGATCCCCAACTACATAGAAATATGGAAGCTTATATGGATGACATAGTGGTCAAAACCAAGGACAAGGCAACACTCGTACAAGATTTGGAAGAGATGTTTGCAAATTTGCGCAAGATCAACCTCAAGCTGAACCTTGAGAAGTGTGTCTTCGGTGTTCCGTCCGGCAAACTTTTCAGGTTCTTTGTGTCACAGTGTGGGATCGAGGAAAATCTAGACAAGATCAAGGCCATTGAGCAGATTGAGGCGCCTAGGCGGATCAAGGATGTGCGTCGGCTCACTAGCTGCGTTGTCGCCATGAGCAGATTCATCTCCTAGTCTACTGAGCATGCCCTTCCCCTTTTCAAAATCTTGAAAAAGGCGGGCCCAATGGAATGGACCCCAAAGGCCGAAGCAGCGCTATAGGATTTGAAGAAATACTTCTCCTCCACCCCGATACTGGTTGCGCCTAAACCACAAGAGCCGCTGCTGCTGTATCTAGCGGCAACAAATCAAGTGGTCAGTGCCACGCTAGTGGCGTAGACGGAGGTTGACGAACGGGTAGTGGCAGCGGCAGGACTGGCGGATGGCGAGCCAGAGCTCCCGCGGCAGCGGCAGGACTGCTACGTCTTGAGCTTGCGTTGGTTTTCCTTGAAGAGGAAAGGGTGATGCAGTAGAGTAGCGTAAGTATTTCCCTTAGTTTTTGAGAACCAAGGTATCAATCCAGTAGGAGGCTCCTCAAAAGTCCCACGCACCTACACAAACAAACCAAGAACTCGCAACCAACGCGATAAAGGGGTTGTCAATCCCTTCATGGCCACTTGCGAAAGTGAGATCTAATAGAGATAGTATGATAAGATAAATATATTTTTGGTATTTTATAATATAGATGCAAAAGGTAAAGATGCAAATAAAAGTAGATTGGAAGCAAATATGATAAGAGATAGACCCGGGGGCCATAGGTTTCACTAGATGCTTCTCTCAAGATAGCATAAGTATTACGGTGGGTGAACAAATTACTGTCGAGCAATTGATAGAAAAGCGAATAATTATGAGATTATCTAGGCATGATCATGTATATAGGTATCACATCCGCAACAAGTAGACCGACTCCTGCCGGCATCTACTACTATTACTCCACACATTGACTGACTCCTGCCTGCATCTAGAGTATTAAGTTCACAAAGAATAGAGTAACGCATTAAGCAAGATGACATGATGTAGAGGGATAAACTCATGCAATATGATATAAACCCCATCTTTTTATCCTTGATGGCAACAATACAATACATGCCTTGCAACCCTTTCTGTCACTGGGTAAGGACACCGCAAGATTGAACCCAAAGCTAAGCACTTATCCCATGGCAAGAAAGATCAATCTAGTTGGCCAAACCAAACTGATAATTCAAAGAGACTTGCAAAGATAGCTCAATCATACATAAAAGAATTCAGAGAAAATTCAAATATTTCTCATAGATAAACTTGATCATAAACCCACAATTCGTCGGATCTCGACAAACACACCGCAAAAAGAGATTACATCGAATAAATCTCCACAAGAGAGGGGCAGAACATTGTATTGAGATCCAAAAAGAGAGAAGAAGCCATCTAGCTAATAACTATGGACCCGAAGGTCTATGGTAAACTACTCACAACTCATCGGAAAGGCTATGGTGTTGATGTAGAAGCCCTCCATGGTTGATTCCCCCTCTGGCGGAGCGCCGACGAAGGCTCCAAGATGGGATCTTGCGGATACAGAAGGTTACAGCGGTGGAAATTGTGTTTCGGGTGCTCCTTGGATGTTTTCGGGGTACGTAGGCTTATATAGGAGGAACAAGTACGTTGGTGCCCGCCCGAGGGGCCCACGATACGGGGGGGGGGCCCTATGGGGGGGGGCGCCCTCCTATCTCGTGACCGCTCCAGCTGCTTCTTGACTTGCACTCCAAGTCCTTTAGATCATGTTCGTTCCAAAAATCACGCCTCTGAAGGTTTGATTCCGTTTGGACTCCGTTTGATATTCCTTTTCTTCGAAATACCGAAATAGGCAAAAAACAGCAATACGGGCTGGGCCTCCGGTTAGTAGGTTAGTCCCAAAAATGATATAAATGTATAAAATAAAACCCATAACATCCAAAAGGGGTAATATAATAGCATGGAACAATCAAAAATTATAGATACATTGGAGACGTATCAAGCATCCCCAAGCTTAATTCCTGCTCGTCCTCGAGTAGGTAAATGATAAAAAAAGAATTTTTGATGTGGAATGCTACCTAGCATAATTCTCAATGTAATTTTCTTTAATGTGGCATGAATGTTCAGATCCAAATGATTCAAGATAAAAGCTTATAAAACATAAAAATAATAATACTTCGAAGCATACTAACAAATAATCATGTCCTATCAAAATAACATAGCCAAAGAAAGCTTATCCCTACAAAATCATATAGTTAGGCCCTGCTTCATCTCCATTACACAAAATACTGCCATCATGTACAACCCCGATGACGAGCCGAGCAATTGGTTCATACTTTTTAACGCGCTTCAACTTTTTTCAACTCTTACGCAATACATGAGCGCAAGCCATGGACATAGCACTGTGGTGGTAAATGTTGGTGGTTGTGAAGACAAAGAAAGGGGAGAAGATAATCTCACATCAACTAGGCATATCAACGGGCTATGGAGATTCCCATCAATAGATATCAATGTGAGTGAGTAGGGATTTCCATGGAACGGATGCACTAGAGCTATAAATATATGAAAGCTCAACAAAAGAAACTAAGTGGGTGTGCATCCAACTTGCTTGCTCACGAAGACCTAGGGCATTTTGAGGAAGCCCATCATTGGAATATACAAGCCAACACTACAAAAAAAATACACTTCCGTGATGATACATGTTTGTCATAGTAGGTCACGTTTTTTGTCATGCATGTACATCCATGACAAATTTATGACAGAATCAAGATAGTCATACCTGTGCTGTCGTAGAAGTGTTCCATGACATTACCAAAATTATCATCACGGAAGTGTCCACTTCCATGACGATAAATCGCGCGTCACAGAAGTGCTTTCGTCAAGGGTGACCTACACGTGGCATCCACCATAACGGAACACCGTTAAGCTATCGGGTCGGGTTTTGGATCCGATAACCCGTTAACAGCCCCGACCAATGGGGATTTTCCACGTGTCAAATCATCATTGGCTGGAGGAAACATGTGTCGGCTCATCGTTTGGACAGATGTCATCCACTCAGTGGACAGAAGGCGCCTATGATACGTCGACACGTGGCACGACCCAACAAGTTTAAATGGGCCAGCCCAACTAAAGGCCCATAAGATTTTGCGACCCTTAATGGGCTGGCCCAGTTCAAGGCCCACGAGATTTTGCGGACTATAATGGGCTGGCCCAGCTAAAGGCCCACAAGATTTCGCGGGCCATAATAGGCCGGCCCAGGTAAAGGCCCACAAGATTTTTGTGTGCCATAATGGGGCGGCCCAGGTAAAGGCCCACAAAATTCTTGCGGATCATAATGGGCCGGCCTAGCTAAAGGCCCACGAGATTGCGCCAACATTAATGGGCCGGCCCAGCTGTAGGCCCACAAGATTTTGAGGACCCTAGTAGGCCGGCCCATTAACTGGCTGCCATGTTTTGGGCCAAATGCCGGCCCATAATTGATCCGGTCATTAATGGCCTGCCACGTTTCGGGCCTAATAATGGCCCATATAAGATCCGGCCCGTTAAAAGCCTCCCACTTTCTGGGCCAAATCACGACCCAGATCAGGTCCGGCCCTTTAAGAGGCTTTGGGCTCAATTATGGCCCATATTAGATTCGGCCCGTTGACTGGACGCTATGCTTTTGGGCCCACTTGCTAAAGGCCCATTTAGTAATTCGGCCTAATACTAGTTTCGGCCTGTTAAGGGCCCATTTAACATTTCGGCCCTATATTAATTTCGGCCTGTTAAAAGCCTGTCATATAGTTGGGCCTAACTACGGCCCGGTTTGCATCCGGCCTGCTCGCAGCCGATATCTGATTGGTCCAAACAAGGACCGAGACAACTTTGGCCTGTTAAAAGCCCGTGAATTGATAAGCACAATCATGGGTCGGGGTCCATTTCGGGCTACCGCCGGCCCGTGAGCTATTCGGCAGATTGCAGGCCCAGCCTACTTCTCAGCCTCCTAAAAGCCCGTTGAGTTTTCTTGCGAAAAGAGGGCCGGGGGTTACTCGGCCTATTAAAGGCACGAATCTACTAGTGGGCCAGTTTGACGGGGCCCATGATGCGGATCATACATCGTGATTGCATGACGGCCCGATTATGTATCGTAATTTTATGGTTTGGCCGGTTTACTGCGAAGACAGGACATATATACAGTAAAATAATTGCAGCATCATGAATAAGAAAAAACCTAGACTATACAATAAAGAAATTATGGCATATTACATCCACTGGGCATCAAAGTTCGCCACTATGATAATAAAGCACAAGCAGACAGCAGATTACATACACTGGGCATCAAAGATCGCCACCAGTGCAAATAAACACACCGACAAAATAATATACAAAACCGACAGCACTTCAATAGAGTTCAAGAAAGGTTAGCCCTGCTGGGGAGCTGCAGCGCAAGCAGCTGAGCAAGATGATGACACTGCGCTTGTTCAACACTTATATCTTCCTCACTCTGAAAGATAAACAAGCAGACAGATGACAGGTTTCGCACATAAAAGTATCAGTGCTGACAATTCATCACATTTCTCACTGACGAATAAAGTGACACAGTTTAAAATTGCATTAACACAATATGGTATTGTTCAGGTCAAGACATGGCAGGAAATGACATTGTGAAGGAGTTGGCAGCTTCACGACACCGCTGGATTACATATCAAGAACTCAGAAGTATCAATGGTTAGTGTGCTGTCAATTTATCCCATTTTAGATTGGAAAATAAAGAGACGGTTTAAATAATAGTAGAATGATATGACATTGTTCATAGTTAAGACATTGCAGAATATCACATTGTGCTGTAGTGGGTAGGTTCACCACACCACTGGATTACGGATGAAGAACAGAAGCATACATGCAGTGCAAAAGAAGATCACTTGCTATTATTTACATGGTATGAAGAAGGAACTTGGCTGTACAACTGAAAACTTAAATTGAGAAGGACAAACTTTTGTTTATGAAGTACATAATAAACTTTAAACATGCAATTTGATGCAAACACCAAAAATAAACAGCTGTTGCAGTCATGCCTAACCAAATATACACAACAAAGTTTGAAGGCTTGAGAAGGACAAACTTACATTACTGGTGAATACAAGCTCTATAAAGCCCTTGTCCATGCTGATGGGGGGGGGGGGGAATTCAAGAAGTTTAGCACAGAATCTTCTTCATAAGCATTGCCTTTATTCTACATTTTGTTAAGAGTAAATATAGATGTGATAATATACGAAAAAATGGAGAATATTTAAGATAAGATGAAGAGTGATGCTACATAACCAAGTAGCTATAAATGTATGTGCAGCAATACAGGCAAAAGGCACAGCCAAGAGCAATGCACAGCTAAACTTCTTCAGTACCAACCTTATGGTAAGAGTAAATATAGATCTGATGTGTAGAAAATGGAGGGCAAAGGAAAATAAGCTGCAAAGTGATGGTACATGAACAACTACCTATCAATATAAGTACACTGATAAAGGACAACATGTACTTACAAGAACAATGCAGAGCTAAAAAAATTCATCGGAATTGGATATATTCTACACTAATGTAACCATTCATACAGATCAGATAATTTGGAGCGAGCAATTGATAAGCAAGCTATCATGCATACTGCTGTCACATAATGAACCAGGTGAACGAGACCAGTGCATAACAAGGTTTTTCCATCCAATGTCTTCTAAATTTAGCACAGCAGACTTCACCGGAATTCGTTTATTGACTTGCCATCAAAGAGTGATTTCCTCAGGTAACACCAATACTGCTGCAATGCTTCCTTGAAAAGCACAAGCAAGCTTTGCTCGTCATGACTATCCAGATTGACCCTCACCTAGTTACAACAATGTAATGTAAATCATTGATGTGTTCGATCAGCAGAAAACAGGAAATAATAACCATGAATAATAGCACTTACACGTAAGTTGGACAGGAAGATGTGAAAATGGTGTTTGTCTTCACTATAATCTTTCCATGATGGGAATATATGCACGTAGTCCCTAACAACATTGAAAGCATTGTCTTTTAAACTGGGAATAAATGGAATGAGGTTCCAATCTGTAGGAATTGGCCGTCTCTGCAGTTGGGATAGGTCTTTAGCCGTTGGACTTGTTGTACTTTTTGCTGGAGTGGGATTTTTCTGTGGTACGGCTGGTGCTATGGCAAATGAAATCGGTATGCCTTTTGCTGGAGTGCAGGTCTTGTGTGGTGGGGCTAGTGGTGTGGCCAGTGAAGTATGGGTACAGTCTGCTGGAGTCGGTCCTATGTTTTGTGTCACTGGTTGTACAACCAATATAAGTGGGGCGCTGTCTGATTTTTCCGGCACCACCACGTTTTTCAATGACTTTGCTGGTGCTCCTCAGGTTCGGCAATCACCCTCTTCCTTTTTGATGTCTGATGCACAAGAACATCATTTGAGTGGAAAAACATGGTATGATGACATATAGAATATGTATTGATAATGGATGGGCATGGCATCTCGAGTTATATGATGAGTAAGCTAAGCAGATGGTGGTGCAACAAAGTAGAAGAAATGCAAGACAACATATGCAAGATACGCACAATCAATAAAACCTTGCCAAATTAGAACAGGCACCTTGATGGGTGAACAGGATAGGCCATCTGCCTTTGACTCCTCGAGGTTAGAATAGTCATTAGGATGATATTCTCAACAAGAATCAACAGGTGGGGAGCGTACGAGTTTCATTGCTTCCAGAAATGGCACTCAATGCCTTGGTGCCAATTTTGTAAGTCATTGCAGTGTTCCACAATATTCTTCTGATGCGTGGATTCTGATATTCACTGTAATTGCGTATAATATCTGAGAACCATGAAAACAAAATAGTTGTGAGATTATCTTTGTAATGCAGATGATATTCTAATATAGGGGCGCCCCTTTAAACACTTATGTGCTATCACTGGATTCTGATGAGAGAGCTCATGTGTGCTGTAATATCGTTCGTGCATTTATATAATCTAGCACAAGTACACAAAAAATAGGCTCCAGAAGTAAGGATAGCTGGCAGATGATAGGTTCGTAATATACTGTATAGATAGTTTATTGCCAAACCATGATAACAAGAGCACACAGCAACTAGGCAGATCATAGTGTACATAACAAGGGTACACCATAACCACGATATATAAATCGGGAAAGTGGAACTGGCTTGAAAATACGGTGTTGTATTGCCGCTAGTAATTGAAAGCCTATCGATCGCGTACAGGCCAGCACTATCTAACATGGTAAAGAAGCGCAAGCAGATTTTGGATCATAAAATGTTGGTTGCGCAGTACCCACACATGATGAACCAGAGCGCATTAAGAATGCAACTCCCAGCTGTCTCTCGACCATTTCAGGCGGTTGGATGAAGATCCTACGTCTCCTAACCCTTCTTCTTCCTCGTCTGTGATTCTTCCCATACAGAACACCGCACGGGCCACCGGCCCCCACCACCTGTGTTCCTTCGCCACCCCCACCCCCCACGCGCGTCGAGTTTTCTTTGTTCAGCGAGGCCCCACAACCACCCGAGCCCCTTGGATCGCACCGGCGAACTCCGGCGAGCTCTAAAAAATCGACTGACCCAATTTTGAAATTTAGTCTACTGTGATTTAACTAGTGTGGAATATAAAAGGGGAAAACCATAAGCATTGGGAGTATAGTATTGAGCGTGCCATGGCGGATCTGAAGGTGCAAACCGGACACAGGCAACTTCACAACCAAGACAAGAAATCAGAGTAAAGTAGTGGCGATCTATTTTCTTGCTGCGATAAATAAGTTGAGCAGATACGAAAGAGTACCGCCTCTGGTGCAGCGCCATGTACGCATCTGGTGAGAATTTGACGGTGCTGCAGTAGCGATGGGTGTCGGCGGCGTGGAAGCATATCTAGGAGGGTAGACGGTGGCGGCGGGGTGCGGTGGACGAGACGGTCATAGGAGCGGCGCCGACAAGGTGGACGACGGCGGGGATGAAGCGAGAGGACGGGATTCAAGGATCCCAGTCCGAAGGCGTGGATGAGAGGGGTCGATCTCTTGTAATGGACGGCGGCTTCGGGGTATCAGCTCCGGCATGGTGGAGGAGGACGGCGGTGGATGGGGTGGCGGACGGCAGCGGACGGAGGAGGGTGGGGTGGAGAGGGTGTTTTGGCGCCCACGGAGTACGAATGGGGAAAAGGGAGGTAGAGAGGAAGGGGGGGAACCATGTAGTCAGGGAGCGCTTGTCTCAAATGCGAGGAAATTTACAAACTTAGCCCCCGTTTCAAATTTGTACTACATCACAACAATATTAGTAGGTTGGGGATAGGACGGTAATCTCGCATACACCGAATATTTCCCGACGAGAGTTTGTTTTTGGCGCCCACTGTGTATGAATATGAATCGGGGAGGGAGTTGATTTCGACCGAGGGCACACTGTGTTTTGGCGCCCACCGTGTATGAATCTGGGTGAGAGGCGGTTATGTCACGTTTGGGTGAAATTACAAACCTACCCCTATCAAAACCTATAGAAATCCAGCAGATAGGCTTTGCGCGGCAGGGATAGGCAGTAGTGATTTCCATCTCGCAGATTTTGGTTTTGGGCGGTTACTATGACTTTCCCCGCTTCGTTCAAATTTTGCACAGTGCACATTTATCGTGCCAACTCAATTCGAATCCCGTTTGTATTCTACTATTTTTTTCGGGCGGGATCCATTTTCAATTGGAATTACATTCTATATACATCATTTTTTTACATATATACTTTCAAAAGCACAACACCATTTATACATAAATATGGTTTACAAATGGCATGATCTCAGATTCATAAGGTTGTATAATTTGGATTTTCAAATATTTGAAGCCACTTTATGTTGAAATCCAATGTATGCATTCCTCGCTAACTGTCTCCAATTAATGTGTGTTTCATGCAGTTTTTCTAACTTCTCAAAAATGTATAATGTGTTTCACACACGCAACATATAGTGTAATCCCATTTAGACACTAATTGCATATAAACCATGCATTGTTTGTAATTGAAGAATCTATGGATCACCAATATTGATAAACTATATAACATTACACATGTGCCCAAATTCAAATGAATATGCATGTTTCATACACCAATTTGCGTTATGATATTATCGATGTCGTGATCTCCAGTTTAAATATTTGAATCCCCTTTAATCCAGATATTCGTCTCATATAGCTATCACTCATGCTTATATAGAACTATCTCTCTGGACCTATATGCGTTCATCGTCTCTCAGGCATCTCTCATGCTACTTGTATGTCGACAATGATCCTTTATCTTCGTAACACACTGACGGTACTCTCTCCACCAACCTTCATCACTCTATCTCTCTCTAAGTATATCTCGCTCCCTGCTATGTGTCTCTAGCAATGGTTCTCCATGTGGAATCTCTTTCTCTCACACAAACACAAAACTTTGTCTCCCGGGGTCTCATTTGTCTCAACTATTACCATGTGTGCCACTCGCACACGCCTCATACAGAGATGTCTTTCGCTCCTTAGATATGAGAACCTACGACTCTTCCTCTTCAATATCCCTTCTCACAGACAAACACAAACTCTGTCTCCCAGGGTCTCATATTTCTCCATTGTTCTCTTGTATGTCGCTCAAACACACCCTCTCTCCCTAGAGATATCTTGCGTTCCCTCATATGTCTCTCTAGATATCACTCTCGTTGTGAAATATCTTTCTCTCTCGCAGACACAAAACTCTGTCTCTCTGGATCTCATTTCTCTCTGATATTTGTTTGTATGTGACTCACATGCACCCTCTCTCTATCTCTCTCACACCCACACACATAACCCAGCCTTCTAATCCACTCGACTCCTATCTCTAGCGCACACTAGCTAGCATCTTTATCTTTCTATTTATCTGTTTCTCCATCCACCTTATTTCTCACCCTCACTCTTGATTCCTATCATGCACACTACATATGTTTCTCTCTACATGCATGCAGTCAAGTGCCCTCTGACACACATATATAACTTCACCCTTTGAACCACCCGACGGTCATCTCCGACACCCAAACTAACGGATGTCTCTCTAGCTAGCATCTCCATCTCTGTATCTATCTGTAGTTTCTCCGTCAACATTTCTTTCTCGCACGGAGTCTTGCTTCCTATCACCCACACTATATATGTCTATCCATACATATGCATTTATAGGTTGATCTTTTTTGCACAATCGTTGCGCCTCACCCCCTCTGCTCGCCATAGAAGCATGCTCCAGCCCACGCCACTATCTCTTAAAGACAACAACACATGCTCAATTGTCGGGCCTTTTTCCATGCATCTCACATGCATGCATATTGTCATACCGATCCATCACTCCCATGTCGTTGATCTTAGGACTTATGTCTTCTTTCTTTTATCTCGATCATGCGCGCGCGCACACACACACATCCCACGTATACATGTATACCTCTCACACATGCACGTTCAAGGTCTCTATGTCTCCATACGTAGTTAATTACCCTCAATCCTAACGCCACATCGAATCGTTCTCCTCTTTTGTGCACATAACTTCCGCCT